>NW_022261985.1:14352892-14360392 GCF_002021735.2 Oncorhynchus kisutch | reverse complement strand
TGGTAAGACAATGACCATACTGTAGGAGTTGGTAAGACAATGACCATACTGTAGGAGTTGGTAAGACAATGACCATACTGTAGGAGTTGGTAAGACAATGACCATACTGTAGGAGTTGGTAAGACAATGACCACACTGTAGGAGTTGGTAAGACAATGACCATACTGTAGGAGTTGGTAAGACAATGACCATACTGTAGGAGTTGGTAAGACAATGACCATACTGTAGGAGTTGGTAAGACAATGACCATACTGTAGGAGTTGGTAAGACAATGACCATACTGTAGGAGTTGGTAAGACAATGACCATACTGTAGGAGTTGGTAAGACAATGACCATACTGTAGGAGTTGGTAAGACAATGACCATACTGTAGGAGTTGGTAAGACAATGACCATACTGTAGGAGTTGGTAAGACAATGACCATACTGTAGGAGTTGGTAAGACAATGACCATACTGTAGGAGTTGGTAAGACAATGACCATACTGTAGGAGTTGGTAAGACAATGACCATACTGTAGGAGTCAGTAAGACAATGACCATACTGTAGGAGTGGTAAGACAATGACCATACTGTAGGAGTTGGTAAGACAATGACCATACTGTAGGAGTTGGTAAGACAATGACCATACTGTAGGAGTTGGTAAGACAATGACCATACTGTAGGAGTTGGTAAGACAATGACCATACTGTAGGAGTTGGTAAGACAATGACCATACTGTAGGAGTTGGTAAGACAATGACCATACTGTAGGAGTTGGTAAGACAATGACCATACTGTAGGAGTTGGTAAGACAATGACCATACTGTAGGAGTTGGTAAGACAATGACCATACTGTAGGAGTTGGTAAGACAATGACCATACTGTAGGAGTTGGTAAGACAATGACCATACTGTAGGAGTCAGTAAGACAATGACCATACTGTAGGAGTTGGTAAGACAATGACCATACTGTAGGAGTTGGTAAGACAATGACCATACTGTAGGAGTTGGTAAGACAATGACCATACTGTAGGAGTTGGTAAGACAATGACCATACTGTAGGAGTTGGTAAGACAATGACCATACTGTAGGAGTTGGTAAGACAATGACCATACTGTAGGAGTTGGTAAGACAATGACCATACTGTAGGAGTTGGTAAGACAATGACCATACTGTAGGAGTTGGTAAGACAATGACCATACTGTAGGAGTTGGTAAGACAATGACCATACTGTAGGAGTTGGTAAGACAATGACCATACTGTAGGAGTTGGTAAGACAATGACCATACTGTAGGAGTCAGTAAGACAATGACCATACTGTAGGAGTTGGTAAGACAATGACCATACTGTAGGAATTGGTAAGACAATGACCATACTGTAGGAGTTGGTAAGACAATGACCATACTGTAGGAGTTGGTAAGACAATGACCATCTCATTTTTTCCCCATCTCTCTCTCTCTCTATCCTATCTCCTCTCCATCTCTCTATCCTTTCTCCTCTCCTCTCTATCTTTCTCCTTTGTCTTCTCTCTCTCTCTATCCTTTCTCTTCTCTCTCTCCATGTCTCTATCCTTTCCCCTCTCTGTCTCTCTCTCTATTCTTTCTCCTCTCCTCTAACTTTCTCCTTTGTCTTCTCTCTCTCTCTCTATCCTATCTCCTCTCTTTCTCTCTCTCTATCCTTTCTCCTCTCCTCTCTATCTTTCTCCTCTTCCACACTTCTCTGCCTTTTTCCACAAAAATGAGAGTCAGTTATCTTTCATTGAGTGAATGGTTTCAATAATGGTTTCAATAATGTGTAGTTATCTGAAATTGGCCCCATGTCAGTCATTCGCTACAGGCTCTCCTGTAGAGTCCTGATTGAATCATTCAGTTCCTTTGTCCCAGAGTGGCTTCTTCCTTCACTGCCATCTCCTATAGAAGGAAGCTGTGTTATCAGACTGCTGGAATGGGCTGATAAACTGAAGGCCTCGCCCTTTACCAACCATGTGCTCTATTTCATCAAGGTAATTTGTCTCTCTGGCCTCCTCTGAGATCTCCTCTGAGACCTTTCTCCTGTATCTGTGCTGGGTGAACCATGGAGAGCCATATTGGATTCAATCATAACTATCTAAGCTATAGGGAACTCTGCGTCATACTGCAAGGGCATGTAGAGGACGATCAGAGGTTTAAACTGACTAGAAGTGTACCGCACACATGTACGCGCAAACACCCTAGTCTAGACTCTGTAATAGAAATCACTCCCTAGTCTAGACTCTGTAGTATAAATCACTCTCTAGTCTAGACTCTTAAAATAGAAATCACTCCCTAATCTAGACTCTGTAATATAAATCACTCCCTAGTCTAGACTCTTAAAATAGAAATCACTCTCTAGTCTAGACTCTGTAGTATAAATCACTCCCTAGTCTAGACTCTGTAGTATAAATCACTCTCTAGTCTAGACTCTGTAATATAAATCACACTGCTTCCCTTATCCCTCCATCACCTGTACACACTGCTTCCCTTATCCCTACCTGTCCCTCATCCCTACCTGTCCCTCATCCCTACCTGGCTCTCATCCCTACCTGTCCCTCATCCCTACCTGGCTCTCATCTCTACCTGTCCTTTATCTCTACCTGTCACTCATCCCTACCTGTCCCTTATCCCTAACTTTCCCGTATCCCCACCTGTCCCTTATCTCTACCTGTCCCTTAACCCTACCTGTCCCTCATCCCTACCTGTCTCTCATCCCTACCTGTCTCTCATCCCTACCTGTCCCTTATCTCTACCAGTCACTCATCCCTACCTGTCCCTCATCCCTACCTGTCCCTTATCCCTGCCTGTCCCGTATCCCTACCTGTCCCTTATAACTACCTGTCCCGTATCTCTACCTGTCCCTTATCTCTACCTGTCCCTCATCCCTAGCTGTCCCTTATTCCTACCTGCCTCTCATCCCTACCTGTCCCTCATCCCTACCTGTCCCTTATAACTACCTGTCCCTTATAACTACCTGTCCCTCATCTCTACCTGTCCCTTATCTCTACCTGTCCCTCATCCCTAGCTGTCCCTTATTCCTACCTGTCCCTCATCCCTACCTGCCTCTCATCCCTACCTGTCCCTTATCCCTACCTGTCCCTCATCCCTACATGTCCCTTATCTCTACATGTCCACCATCCCTACCTGTCCCTTAACTCTACCTGTCTCTCATCCCTCCTTCATCACCTGTACACACTGCTTCCCTTATCCCTACCTGTCCCTTATCCTGACCTGTCCCTCATCTCTACCTGTCCCTTATCTCTACAGTTCCCTCATCCCTACCTGTCCCTCATCCCTACCTGTCCCTTATCCCTACCTGTCCCTTATCCCTACCTGTCCCTCATCCCTCCTTCATTACTTGTTTCTTTGGTTCTATTTTGATACATGTTCAGTCAACAGCTTATGCTAATATATACTAATCTATTCAATCAGTGAGCCATCTGGTATGCAGTGTGTGTGTCTGTGTGCAGCCTCCTTAACGGTGCAGCCTCCTTAACGATCCAGCCCAGTGAACGCATCATATGATATGTTTGACTAATTGAACAAACTAAAAGGATTTTGGTGTGGGGTGGGGGGGGGGTCAGATTAGCATATAGCACGCTGCTACAGTAGGTCTGATGACTGACGTGTCCAGAGACTGTAGACCCAGTAGTCAGGACTCCAGTAACAGATCATTGAAGTGTCCAGAGACTGTAGACCCAGTAGTCAGGACTCCAGTAACAGATCATTGAAGTGTCCAGAGACTGTAGACCCAGTAGTCAGGACTCCAGTAACAGATCATTGAAGTGTCCAGAGACTGTAGACCCAGTAGTCAGGACTCCAGTAACAGATCATTGAAGTGTCCAGAGACTGTAGACCCAGTCGTCAGGACTCCAGTAACAGATCATTGAAGTGTCCAGAGACTGTAGACCCAGTAGTCAGGACTCCAGTAGGGGTGGCCCTGTGTTCTCAGACCATCGGGCCGTAGGGGTGGCCCAGTGTTCCCAGACCATCGGGCTGTAGGGGTGGCCCAGTGTTCCCAGACCATCGGGCTGTAGGGGTGGCCCAGTACTCCTAGACCATCGGGCTGTAGGGGTGGCCCAGTACTCCCAGACCATCGGGCTGTAGTGGTGGCCCAGTTCTCCCAGACCATCGGGCTGTAGGGGTGGCCCAGTGTTCCCAGACCATCGGGCTGTAGGGGTGGCCCAGTGCTTCCAGACCATCGGGCTGTAGGGGTGGCCCAGTGCTTCCAGACCATCAGGCCGTAGTGGTGGCCCAGTGTTCCCAGACCATCGGGCCGTAGGGGTGGCCCAGTGTTCCCAGACCGTAGGGGTGGCCCAGTGTTCCCAGACCATCGGGCTGTAGGGGTGGCCCTGTGTTCCCAGACCATCGGGCCGTAGGAGTGGCCCAGAGTTCCCAGACCATCGGGCTGTAGGGGTGGCCCAGTGTTCCCAGACCGTAGGGGTGGCCCAGTGCTTCCAGACCATCGGGCCGTAGGGGTGGCCCAGTGTTCCCAGACCATCGGGGTGGCCCAGTGCTTCCAGACCGTAGGGGTGGCCCAGTGTTCCCAGACCATTGGGCTGTAGGGGTGGCCCTGTGTTCCCAGACCATCGGGCCGTAGGGGTGGCCCAGTGTTCCCAGACCATCGGGCCGTAGGGGTGGCCCTGTGTTCCCAGACCATCGGGCCGTAGGGGTGGCCCAGTGTTCCCAGACCATCAGGCCGTAGGGGTGGCCCTGTGTTCTCAGACCATCGGGCCGTAGGAGTGGCCCAGTGCTTCCAGAACATCGGCCGTAGGGGTGGCCCAGTGTTCCCAGACCATCGGGCTGTAGCGGTGGCCCAGTGCTTCATCTATTCTAAGTGAAGAGTTTCTCTTTTCATAAAAGAGATGGGAATAAAGACTGTATAAAACCTTGTATTTTGATTAATTTCTTTATAAAATGAGATGGTAGGCACATTACATCACCAACAGGATGTAGACACCTGCTCGTCGAACATCTCATTCCAAGATCATGGGCATTAATATGGAGTTGGTTCCCCCTTTGTTGCTATAACAGCCTCCACTCTTCTGGGAGGGCTTTCCACTAGATGTTGGAACATTGATGCAGGTTGCTTCCATTCAGCCACAAGAGCACTAGTGAGGTCGGGCACTGATGTTGGACGATTAGGCCTGGCTCGCAGTCGGCGTTCCAATTCATCCCAAAGGTGTTCGATGGGGTTGAGGTCAGGGTTATTTTAGGGTTATTTCACACAGATCTCGACAAACCATTTCTGTATGCACGTGGGGCATTGTCATGCTGAAACAGGAAAGGGCCTTCCCCAAACTGTTGCCACAAAGTTGGAAGAACAGAATCGTCTAGAATGTCATTGTAAGCTGTAGCGTTAAGATTTCCCTTCATTGGAACTAAGGGGTCCGAACCACGAACCAACAGACCAAGACCATTATTCCTCCTCAGTTGGCACTATGCATTGGGACAGGTAGCATACTCCTGGCATCTGTCAAACCCTGATTTGTCATGCCAGATGGTGAAGCGTGATTCGTTTCCACTGCTCCAGAGTCCCTTGGCGGCGAGCTTTACATCACTCCAGCCAACGCTTGGCATTGCGCATGGTGAGCTTAGGCTTGTGAGCGGCTGCTCAGCCATGGAAACTCATTTCATGAAGCTCCCAACGAACAATACCGGTGCAGACGTTGCTTCCAGAGGCAGTTTGGAACTCGGTAGCGAGTGTTGCAACCGAGGACAGACGATTCTTATGCGCTACGGTGTTCAGCACTTGCCGGTAGAGCAGGCCAACACCATCAAGTGTCCATGATACAGCTGAAGCAGTGGAGCAGGCCAACACCATCAGGTGTCCATGTTACAGCTGGAGCAGTGGAGCAGGCCAACACCATCAGGTGTCCATGTTACAGCTGGAGCAGGCCAACACCATCAAGTGTCCATGATACAGCTGGAGCAGTGGAGCAGGCCAACACCATCAGGTGTCCCTGTTACAACTGGAGCAGTGGAGCAGGCCAACACCATCAGGTGTCCATGTTACAGCTGGAGCAGTAGAGCAGGCCAACACCATCAGGTGTCCATGTACCAGCTGGAGCAGTAGAGCAGGCCAACACCATCAGGTGTCCATGATACAGCTGGAGCAGTAGAGCAGGCCAACACCATCAGGTGTCCACGTTACAGCTGGAGCAGTAGAGCAGGCCAACACCATCAGGTGTCCATGATACAGCTGGAGCAGTGGAGCAGGCCAACACCATCAGGTGTCCCTGTTACAACTGGAGCAGTGGAGCAGGCCAACACCATCAGGTGTCCATGTTACAGCTGGAGCAGTAGAGCAGGCCAACACCATCAGGTGTCCATGTACCAGCTGGAGCAGTAGAGCAGGCCAACACCATCAGGTGTCCATGTTACAGCTGGAGCAGTAGAGCAGGCCAACACCATCAGGTGTCCACGTTACAGCTGGAGCAGTAGAGCAGGCCAACACCATCAGGTGTCCATGTTACAACTGGAGCAGTGGAGCAGGCCAACACCATCAGGTGTCCATGATACAGCTGGAGCAGTGGAGCAGGCCAACACCATCAGGTGTCCCTGTTACAACTGGAGCAGTGGAGCAAGCCAACACCATCAGGTGTCCATGTTAAAGCTGGAGCAGTAGAGCAGGCCAACACCATCAGGTGTCCATGTACCAGCTGGAGCAGTAGAGCAGGCCAACACCATCAGGTGTCCATGATACAGCTGGAGCAGTAGAGCAGGCCAACACCATCAGGTGTCCATGTTACAGCTGGAGCAGTAGAGCAGGCCAACACCATCAAGTGTCCATGTATCAGCTGGGGAAGTGGAGCAGGCCAACACCATCAGGTGTCCATGATACAGCTGGAGCAGTAGAGCAGGCCAACACCATCAGGTGTCCATGTACCAGCTGGGGAAGTGGAGCAGGCCAACACCATCAGGTGTCCATGATACAGCTGGAGCAGTAGAGCAGGCCAACACCATCAGGTGTCCATGTACCAGCTGGAGCAGTAGAGCAGGCCAACACCATCAGGTGTCCATGTACCAGCTGGGGAAGTGGAGCAAGCCAACACCATCAGGTGTCCATGTACCAGCTGGAGCAGTAGAGCAGGCCAACACCATCAGGTGTCCATGTACCAGCTGGGGAAGTGGAGCAGGCCAACACCATCAGGTGTCCATGTACCAGCTGGAGCAGTAGAGCAGGCCAACACCATCAGGTGTCCATGTACCAGCTGGGGAAGTGGAGCAGGCCAACACCATCAGGTGTCCATGATACAGCTGGAGCAGTAGAGCAGGCCAACACCATCAGGTGTCCATGATACAGCTGGAGCAGTAGAGCAGGCCAACACCATAAAGGGTAAAAGAAATTAGCTAATTACTTTGACTCATCCACTTTTTAAAAGTGAAGTGTATTTTCTCTGATGGTTGTCAAGCCAATCACTCCTGATAGTCTCATGTTTATATTTTAGTCATCTACAGACACTCTTATCCAGAGAGTGACTTACAATTAATGCATTCGTCTTAAGATAG
>NW_022261985.1:14237892-14347892 GCF_002021735.2 Oncorhynchus kisutch | reverse complement strand
ATCTAAAGGTTGTCTGGTCCTCATTAAAGTCCCGTAGATCACTTCCTACTCATCACTATATCCTGTATCTAAAGGTTGTCTGGTCCTCATTAAAGTCCAGTAGATCACTTCCTACTCATCACTACATCCTGTATCTAAAGGTTGTCTGGTCCTCATTAAAGTCCCGTAGATCACTTCCTACTCATCACTATATCCTGTATCTAAAGGTTGTCTGGTCCTCATTAAAGTCCCGTAGATCACTTCCTACTCATCACTATATCCTGTATCTAAAGGTTGTCTGGTCCTCATTAAAGTCCAGTAGATCACTTCCTACTCATCACTACATCCTGTATCTAAAGGTTGTCTGGTCCTCATTAAAGTCCAGTAGATCACTTCCTACTCATCACTATATCCTGTATCTAAAGGTTGTCTGGTCCTCATTAAAGTCCAGTAGATCACTTCCTACTCATCACTATATCCTGTATCTAAAGGTTGTCTGGTCCTCATTAAAGTCCCGTAGATCACTTCCTACTCATCATTACATCCTGTATCTAAAGGTTGTCTGGTCCTCATTAAAGTCCCGTAGATCACTTCCTACTCATCACTATATCCTGTATCTAAAGGTTGTCTGGTCCTCATTAAAGTCCCGTAGATCACTTCCTACTCATCACTATATCCTGTATCTAAAGGTTGTCTGGTCCTCATTAAAGTCCAGTAGATCACTTCCTACTCATCACTACATCCTGTATCTAAAGGTTGTCTGGTCCTCATTAAAGTCCCGTAGATCACTTCCTACTCATCACTATATCCTGTATCTAAAGGTTGTCTGGTCCTCATTAAAGTCCCGTAGATCACTTCCTACTCATCACTATACCCTGTATCTAAAGGTTGTCTGGTCCTCATTAAAGTCCCGTAGATCACTTCCTACTCATCACTATATCCTGTATCTAAAGGTTGTCTGGTCCTCATTAAAGTCCCGTAGATCACTTCCTACTCATCACTACATCCTGTATCTAAAGGTTGTCTGGTCCTCATTAAAGTCCAGTAGATCACTTCCTACTCATCACTATATCCTGTATCTAAAGGTTGTCTGGTCCTCATTAAAGTCCCGTAGATCACTTCCTACTCATCACTACATCCTGTATCTAAAGGTTGTCTGGTCCTCATTAAAGTCCAGTAGATCACTTCCTACTCATCACTATATCCTGTATCTAAAGGTTGTCTGGTCCTCATTAAAGTCCAGTAGATCACTTCCTACTCATCACTACATCCTGTATCTAAAGGTTGTCTGGTCCTCATTAAAGTCCCGTAGATCACTTCCTACTCATCACTATACCCTGTATCTAAAGGTTGTCTGGTCCTCATTAAAGTCCCGTAGATCACTTCCTACTCATCACTATATCCTGTATCTAAAGGTTGTCTGGTCCTCATTAAAGTCCCGTAGATCACTTCCTACTCATCACTATATCCTGTATCTAAAGGTTGTCTGGTCCTCATTAAAGTCCAGTAGATCACTTCCTACTCATCACTATATCCTGTATCTAAAGGTTGTCTGGTCCTCATTAAAGTCCCGTAGATCACTTCCTACTCATCACTATATCCTGTATCTAAAGGTTGTCTGGTCCTCATTAAAGTCCCGTAGATCACTTCCTACTCATCACTATATCCTGTATCTAAAGGTTGTCTGGTCCTCATTAAAGTCCCGTAGATCACTTCCTACTCTTCACTACATCCTGTATCTAAAGGTTGTCTGGTCCTCATTAAAGTCCCGTAGATCACTTCCTACTCATCACTATATCCTGTATCTAAAGGTTGTCTGGTCCTCATTAAAGTCCAGTAGATCACTTCCTACTCATCACTATATCCTGTATCTAAAGGTTGTCTGGTCCTCATTAAAGTCCCGTAGATCACTTCCTACTCATCACTACATCCTGTATCTAAAGGTTGTCTGGTCCTCATTAAAGTCCAGTAGATCACTTCATTATTTCCTTTCTGTTTACAAAGCTCTAATATACAAGCTTCTGACTTACCTAACTTGTTAAAGTATAAAAACATGAGATACCAAATACTTGTTATTGTGTCTTGTAGTTTTAGTCACGACCTGATGTTTCACCTGTCTTTGTGATTGTCTCCACCCACCTCCAGGTTTCCTGTCTTGTTTCCCCCGTTAGTTCAGTGTATTTATCCCTGTGTTTCCTGTTTCTCTGTGCCAGTGTATTTATCCCTGTGTTTCCTGTTTCTCTGTGCCAGTGTATTTATCCCTGTGTTTCCTGTTTCTCTTGTTCAGTGTATTTATCCCTGTGTTTCCTGTTTCTCTGTGCCAGTGTATTTATCCCTGTGTTTCCTGTTTCTCTGTGCCAGTGTATCTATCCCTGTTTCCTGTCTCTCTGTGCCAGTTCGTCCTGTTTTCCCCGTTAGTTCACAGTGTTTTTATCCCTGTGTTTCCTGTCTCTCTGTGCCAGTTCGTCCTGTTTTCCCCGTTAGTTCACAGTGTATTTATCCCTGTGTTTCCTGTCTCTCTGTGCCAGTTCGTCCTGTTTTCCCCGTTAGTTCACAGTGTATTTATCCCTGTGTTTCCTGTCTCTCTGTGCCAGTTCGTCCTGTTTTCCCCGTTAGTTCACAGTGTATTTATCCCTGTGTTTCCTGTCTCTCTGTGCCAGTTCGTCCTGTTTTCCCCGTTAGTTCACAGTGTATTTATCCCTGTGTTTCCTGTCTCTCTGTGCCAGTTCGTCCTGTTTTCCCCGTTAGTTCACAGTGTATTTATCCCTGTGTTTCCTGTCTCTCTGTGCCAGTTCGTCCTGTTTTCCCCGTTAGTTCACAGTGTATTTATCCCTGTGTTTCCTGTCTCTCTGTGCCAGTTCGTCCTGTTTTCCCCATTAGTTCACAGTGTATTTATCCCGGTGTTTCCTGTCTCTCTGTGCCAGTTCGTCCTGTTTTCCCCGTTAGTTCACAGTGTATTTATCCCTGTGTTTCCTGTCTCTCTGTGCCAGTTCGTCCTGTTTTCCCCGTTAGTTCACAGTGTATTTATCCCTGTGTTTCCTGTCTCTCTGTGCCAGTTCGTCCTGTTTTCCCCGTTAGTTCACAGTGTATTTATCCCTGTGTTTCCTGTCTCTCTGTGCCAGTGTATTTATCCCTGTGTTTCCTGTCTCTCTGTGCCAGTTCGTCTTTTCTTGCCAAGTCAACCTAGCTCCTATTTTTTCCCAGTCTCAGATTTTTCCTATCCCTCCTGGTTTTGACCCTTGCCTGTTGTGACACCGAATCCGCCTGCCTGACCACTCTGCCTGTCCTGACCTCTCGCCTGCCTATCCCACTGGTACTGTATGGACTCTGACCTGGTTGATGAACTCTCGCCTGTCCTGACCTCGAGCCTGCCTATCCACTGGTACTGTATGGACTCTGACCTGGTTGATGACCTCTCGCCTGTCCTGACCTCGAGCCTGCCTATCCACTGGTACTGTTTGGACTCTGACCTGGTTGATGACCTCTCGCCTGTCCCCGACCTGCCTTTTGCCTACTCCCTTTTGGTATAATAAATATTGGAGCTCAACCATCTGCCTCCTGAGTTTGCCTTTGGGTCTCGCCTTGTGCCCTTGTAGTTTTACCTTGTTGTTACATCCTCATGGCACCATTGGAAATGAGACTCTGGTCTCAACTGGTCTCCTCACATTAAATCAGTTAATAAAAACAAGAGAGTTGAGAGAGACTCAGTTGTCACTTCTTTTTTTAAATCGAGTCACTTTGTCCCGCAGAGGGCTGTCTGCGACACCCTCAGGTGTCAATCTAAAGAGAAGGACGAGAGAGAGGGAGAGCGTAGAACAATTAACTGACATATCAATCTGAAACTTATTTTAGAGACGCTTCTTCTCTCCCGGTGGTATAGTTGAAGTGGAACACACTCACGAACCCGCGCCCCACCTCACCTCGTCTCACCTCACCTCACCTCGTCTCACCTCGCCTCACCTCACCCAGCCTCACCTCACCTCGCCTCACCTCACCTCACCCAGCCTCACCTCACCTCGTCTCACCTCAACTCGTCTCACCTCACCCAGCCTCACCTCGTCTCACCTCACCTTGTCTCACCTCACCTCAGCGCGTCTCACCTCACCTCAGCGTGTCTCATCTCACCTCGTCTCACCTCACCTCGTCTCACCTCGTCTCGTCTCACCTCACATTCCTTACCTAAGAGGAGAGGGATGACAGAAATGTAATTTCTCTCTCTCGTGTATCTCTGTGGAGAAACATATGAAGCTGTTGAGGTGTGACTGCAGGATGAAAGGATGGCATTAACTGGATTCACTCTTGAGGATCCTTTCAGATAATGAACTCAAACAGACTCCCAGATGTTTTGCATGGAATAATCTGCACTTATTTTGCCCCGCAGAACGTTGCATACGTGTAGTTCATTCTGATGAAAACACTATGAGACATCTCTAGTAATGGGGGGAAAAAAAAGTTTATACCCAAAACGCACTTCAGCCCAGTTTAAACACGAAAAGGAGAATCAGTTGAAGTATCCTGGGGTTAAGGAATGTTCTCTGGACATGTTCATGGCAAGTGGGAAACAGGGAGAGAAACTGTCACGTCAACTTCACGTCATGTCACCGTGGCGTAATATACCAGCCCCCTCTACTGGTCACATGTAGACATGACAACCAGTTGACAGGGTTCCCAGCTGAGGGTCTCCTAGTATTATAGTGGGCAGCTTTGTTTAGGGACTTTAACCACACGAAGACCATTACTTGTGAAACGACTGAGGAATGAGAATAGACAGCTGAATCCAGGAAGAATCATAAGTGTTTATGTCAGTTTGGAAACGACATTGATTTACTGAGGACGTGAGGACTTCTAGGAATGTGACGTTGTACCAACCTGTCACTTAAGTTGTCAGTAGCTCCCCTGTGTTCCTATTCATCATTATAGCTACATCTGTTCTTCAGACATTAGGAATCTGTGACAGTCAACTCTCTCAACCAAACACACTGACAGGGAGAGGGGCCACTGTGGCAGTAAACACGTTCTCCCGTACCAGACACAGAGACTGGCCTGTCATACCAGACTCTGATACACAGAGACTGGCCTGTCATACCATACACAGAGACTGGCCTGTCATACCAGACACAGAGACTGGCCTGTCATAGCAGACACAGAGACTGGCCTGTCATACCAGACACAGAGACTGGCCTGTCATACCAGACTTTGATACACAGAGACTGGCCTGTCATACCAGACACAGATACTGGCCTGTCATACTATACACAGAGACTGGCCTGTCATACCAGACACAGAGACTGACACAGAGACTGGCCTGTCATACCAGACTCTGATACACAGAGACTGGCCTGTCATACTATACACAGAGACTGGCCTTTCTAGGGAGTTTTTCCTAGCCACCGTGCTTCTCCACCTGCATTGCTTGCTGTTTGCTGTGTACTCTTCCTAACCTTTCTATACAACCTACCCCACATGACCCGACCCGGCCTACCACGCCTGTCCCGCTGTCACAGAGAGAGGGGGGGGTCTTTCTCATGGCCTACCCATGTATTTCTATACAACCTACCCCACATGACCCGACCCGGCCTACCACGCCTGTCCCGCTGTCACAGAGAGAGGGGGGGGGGGGGGGGGGTCTTTCTCATGGCCTACCCATGTATTTCTATACAACCTACCCCACATGACCCGACCCGGCCTACCACGCCTGTCCCGCTGTCACAGAGAGGGGGGGGGGGGGTCTTTCTCATGGCCTCCCCATGTATTTCTATACAACCTACCCCACATGACCCGACCCGGCCTACCACGCCTGTCCCGCTGTCACAGAGAGAGGGGGGGGGGGTCTTTCTCATGGCTACCCATGTATTTCTATACAACCTACACCACATGACCCGACCCGGCCTACCACGCCTGTCCCGCTGTCACAGAGAGAGGGGGGGGGGGTCTTTCTCATGGCTACCCATGTATTTCTATACAACCTACACCACATGACCCGACCCGGCCTACCACGCCTGTCCCGCTGTCACAGAGAGAGGGGGGGGGGGTCTTTCTCATGGCTACCCATGTATTTCTATACAACCTACACCACATGACCCGACCCGGCCTACCACGCCTGTCCCGCTGTCACAGAGAGAGGGGGGGGGGGTCTTTCTCATGGCTACCCATGTATTTCTATGGAAATATAAAGTTTATTTGGAAAGTAATAAATATATATATATATATTTTTTAAAGCATTCATGATTTGCGTAAATATAATATACTAACTATTACTCTTGATAAAAATATGAAATTGTATTAGGTTTGGTGAAGAGCACATTATGACTTGTTTAGGACTCAAAACTCAAAGTTTAGGACTTGAGACCTGACTTGATACTTGACGGTCTTGACTTGAGACTTGACACGGACTTGCCTGTCTTGACTTGGGACTTGCCTGTCTTGACTTGGGACTTGATTGCTAAGACTTGAGACTTACTTGTGACTTGTTAAACAATGACTTGGTCCTACCTCTGTGATTAACTGTTCAGCAGTCTAATGGCTTGTTGGTAGAAGCTGTTCAGGTGCCTTTTGGTCACAGACTTGGCACTCCGGTACTGCTTGCCTAGATGGACCTGGAGGACTGAAGAGTGAGTGGTTCTGTTCTCTCTATCTATCTGTATGGTTCTGAACCCCCTCTGTTCTGTTCTCTATCTGTATGGTTCTGAACCCCCTCTGTTCTGTTCTCTGTCTGTATGGTTCTGAACCTCCTCTGTTCTGTTCTCTGTCTGTATGGTTCTGAACCTCCTCTGTTCTGTTCTCTGTCTGTATGGTTTTGAACCCCCTCTGTTCTGTTCTGTTCTCTCTATCTATCTGTATGGTTCTGAACCCCCTCTGTTCTGTTCTGTTCTCTCTATCTATCTGTATGGTTCTGAACCCCCTCTGTTCTGTTCTCTGTCTGTATGGTTCTGAACCCCCTCTGTTCTGTTCTCCATCTATCTGTATGGTTCTGAACCCCCTCTGTTCTGTTCTCCATCTGTCTGTATGGTTCTGAACCCCCTCTGTTCTGTTCTCTATCTGTATGGTTCTGAACCCCCTCTGTTCTGTTCTGTTCTCTATCTGTCTGTATGGTTCTGAACCTCCTCTGTTCTGTTCTCCATCTATCTGTATGGTTCTGAACCTCCTCTGTTCTGTTCTCCATCTATCTGTATGGTTCTGAACCTCCTCTGTTCTGTTCTCTGTCTGTATGGTTCTGAACCCCCTCTGTTCTGTTCTCTATCTCTCTGTATGGTTCTGAACCCCCTCTGTTCTGTTCTCTATCTCTCTGTATGGTTCTGAACCCCCTCTGTTCTGTTCTCTATCTCTCTGTATGGTTCTGAACCCCCTCTGTTCTGTTCTCTCTATCTATCTGTATGAGGGGTTATGTGAAGTAATTCATATCAGTCTCCCGGGTAACTGAGGGATTTAGGAAAGTTAAACAGATTGATTATGTGCATAATGTAATGTAACGTAGCATAGCGGATGAGGGTCCAGAGAGAGAGAGAGAGAAAGAGAGAGTCAGACAGACAGACAGAGCGAGAGACAGAGAGAGACAGACAGTCTAAAGACACCCTGAGACAACTACTAATGGAGACACCCTGAGACTACTACTAATGGAACTAAAGACACCCCGAGACTACTACTAATGGAACTAAAGACACCCTGAGACTACTACTACTAATAGAACTAAAGACACCCAGAGACTACTACTAATGGAACTAAAGACACCCTGAGACTACTAGTAATGGAACTAAAGACATCCTGAGACTACTACTAATGGAACTAAAGACACCCTGAGACTACTACTAATGGAGACACCCTGAGACTACTACTAATGGAACTAAAGACACCCTGAGACTACTACTACTAATGGAACTAAAGACACCCTGAGACTACTACTAATGGAACTAAAGACACCCTGCGACTACTACTACTAATGGAACTAAAGACAACCTGAGACTACTACTAATGGAACTAAAGACACCCTGAGACTACTACTAATGGAACTAAAGACACCCTGAGACTACTACTAATGGAACTAAAGACACCCTGAGACTACTACTAATGGAACTAAAGACACCCTGAGACTACTACTAATGGAGACACCCTGAGACTACTACTAATGGAACTAAAGACACCCTGAGACTACTACTAATAGAACTAAAGACACCCTGAGACTACTACTAATGGAACTAAAGACACCCTGAGACTACTACTAATAGAACTAAAGACACCCTGAGACTACTACTAATGGAACTAAAGACACCCTGAGACTACTACTAATAGAACTAAAGACACCCTGAGACTACTACTAATGGAACTAAAGACACCCTGAGACTACTGCTACTAATGGAACTAAAGACAACCTGAGACTACTACTAATGGAACTAAAGACACCCTGAGACTCCTACTAATGGAGACACCCTGAGACTACTACTAATAGAACTAAAGACACCCTGAGACTACTACTAATGGAACTAAAGACACCCTGAGACTACTACTAATAGAACTAAAGACACCCTGAGACTACTACTAATGGAACTAAAGACACCCTGAGACTACTGCTACTAATGGAACTAAAGACAACCTGAGACTACTACTAATGGAACTAAAGACACCCCGAGACTACTACTAATGGAACTAAAGACACCATGAGACTACTTCTAATGGAACTAAAGACACCCTGAGACTCCTACTAATGGAACTAAAGACATCCTGCGACTACTACTAATGGAGACACCCTGAGACTACTACTAATGGAACTAAAGACACCCTGAGACTACTACTAATGGAACTAAAGACACCCTGAGACTACTACTAATGGAGACTCCCTGAGACTACTACTAATGGAACTAAAGACACCCTGAGACTACTACTAATGGAACTAAAGACAACCTGAGACCACTACTAATGGAACTAAAGACACCCTGAGACTACTACTAATATAACTAAAGACACCCTGAGACTACTACTAATGGAACTAAAGACACCCTGAGACTACTACTAATGGAACTAAAGACACCCTGAGACTACTACTAATGGAACTAAAGACATCCTGAGACTACTACTAATGGAACTAAAGACACACTGAGACTACTACTAATAGAACTAAAGACACCCTGAGACTACTACTAATGGAGAAACCCTGAGACTACTACTAATGGAACTAAAGACACCCTGAGACTACTACTAATGGAACTAAAGACATCCTGAGACTACTACTAATAGAACTAAAGACACCCTGAGACTACTACTAATGGAACTAAAGACACCCTGAGACTACTACTAATGGAACTAAAGACACCCTGAGACTACTACTAATGGAACTAAAGACACCCTGAGACTACTACTAATGGAACTAAAGACACCCTGAGGCTACTACTAATGGAGACCCCCTGAGATTACTACTAATGGAGACACCCTGAGACTACTACTAATGGAACTAAAGACACCCTGGCTCTACTACTAATGGAACTAAAGACTGCGACCTCAACTAACGGGCTAAGGATTTTGTCTGAAATGGCATCCTGTTCCCTATATAGTGCACTATGCGGCCTGTTCCCTATATAGTGCACTATGCGGCCTGGTCAAAAGTAGTGCACTATATAGTTGACAGGGTTCCTTTTTGGGACACAGCAGCACTATTATACAAGGTGAAGGAGAGGATCAATACACTATGTGTAATTATGAACCCACTGTCATTAATAAGGCCACATTGTAAATCAACATCTCCTTGGCAGTGACATATACCCAAACCATAGATATCTCGTAAAGTCTTATCAAGGTAGACACAAAAACTTCTTTTTTTTGTTCATGTGTAGTTTCATCACTGTCTGAAAAGCTCCCTGCCTTAAAATATAGCTATTCATCGTGTGAGCCCTTAAAAATCAATCAAAGATTAAATGAAGTGTGTTATAGAGCCTGCTCTGTAAATCAGAGGGATTAGAGTCTTTAGAGCAGTGTATTATTGAGCCTGCTCTGTAAATCAGAGGGATTAGAGTCTTGAGAGCAGTGTGTTATAGAGCCTGCTCTGTAAATCAGAGGAATTAGAGTCTTGAGAGCAGTGTGTTATAGAGCCTGCTCTGTAAATCAGAGGAATTAGAGTCTTGAGAGCAGTGTGTTATAGAGTCTGCTCTGTAAATCAGAGGGATTAGAGTCTTGAGAGCAGTGTGTTATAGAGTCTGCTCTGTAAATCAGAGGAATTAGAGTCTTGAGAGCAGTGTGTTATAGAGCCTGCTCTGTAAATCAGAGGAATTAGAGTCTTGAGAGCAGTGTGTTATAGAGCCTGCTCTGTAAATCAGAGGAATTAGAGTCTTGAGAGCAGTGTGTTATTGAGCCTGCTCTGTAAATCAGAGGGATTAGAGTCTTGAGAGCAGTGTGTTATAGAGCGTGCTCTGTAAATCAGAGGGATTAGAGTCTTGAGAGCAGTGTGTTATTGAGCCTGCTCTGTAAATCAGAGGAATTAGAGTCTTGAGAGCAGTGTGTTATAGAGCCTGCTCTGTAAATCAGAGGAATTAGAGTCTTGAGAGCAGTGTGTTATAGAGCCTGCTCTGTAAATCAGAGGAATTAGAGTCTTGAGAGCAGTGTGTTATAGAGTCTGCTCTGTAAATCAGAGGGATTAGAGTCTTGAGAGCAGTGTGTTATAGAGTCTGCTCTGTAAATCAGAGGAATTAGAGTCTTGAGAGCAGTGTGTTATAGAGCCTGCTCTGTAAATCAGAGGAATTAGAGTCTTGAGAGCAGTGTGTTATAGAGCCTGCTCTGTAAATCAGAGGAATTAGAGTCTTGAGAGCAGTGTGTTATTGAGCCTGCTCTGTAAATCAGAGGGATTAGAGTCTTGAGAGCAGTGTGTTATAGAGCGTGCTCTGTAAATCAGAGGGATTAGAGTCTTGAGAGCAGTGTGTTATTGAGCCTGCTCTGTAAATCAGAGGAATTAGAGTCTTGAGAGCAGTGTGTTATAGAGCCTGCTCTGTAAATCAGAGGAATTAGAGTCTTGAGAGCAGTGTGTTATAGAGCCTGCTCTGTAAATCAGAGGAATTAGAGTCTTGAGAGCAGTGTGTTATAGAGCCTGCTCTGTAAATCAGAGGGATTAGAGTCTTGAGAGCAGTGTGTTATTGAGCTTGCTCTGTAAATCAGAGGAATTAGTCTTGAGAGCAGTGTGTTATAGAGTCTGCTCTGTAAATCAGAGGGATTAGAGTCTTGAGAGCAGTGTGTTATTGAGCCTGCTCTGTAAATCAGAGGAATTAGAGTCTTGAGAGCAGTGTGTTATAGAGTCTGCTCTGTAAATCAGAGGGATTAGAGTCTTGAGAGCAGTGTGTTATAGAGTCTGCTCTGTAAATCAGAGGGATTAGAGTCTTGAGAGCAGTGTGTTATAGAGCCTGCTCTGTAAATCAGAGGAATTAGAGTCTTGAGAGCAGTGTGTTATAGAGCCTGCTCTGTAAATCAGAGGAATTAGAGTCTTGAGAGCAGTGTGTTATAGAGCCTGCTCTGTAAATCAGAGGGATTAGAGTCTTGAGAGCAGTGTGTTATTGAGCCTGCTCTGTAAATCAGAGGAATTAGTCTTGAGAGCAGTGTGTTATAGAGTCTGCTCTGTAAATCAGAGGGATTAGAGTCTTGAGAGCAGTGTGTTATTGAGCCTGCTCTGTAAATCAGAGGGATTAGAGTCTTGAGAGCAGTGTGTTATTGAGCTTGCTCTGTAAATCAGAGGAATTAGTCTTGAGAGCAGTGTGTTATAGAGTCTGCTCTGTAAATCAGAGGGATTAGAGTCTTGAGAGCAGTGTGTTATTGAGCCTGCTCTGTAAATCAGAGGAATTAGAGTCTTGAGAGCAGTGTGTTATAGAGTCTGCTCTGTAAATCAGAGGGATTAGAGTCTTGAGAGCAGTGTGTTATAGAGTCTGCTCTGTAAATCAGAGGGATTAGAGTCTTGAGAGCAGTGTGTTATAGAGCCTGCTCTGTAAATCAGAGGAATTAGAGTCTTGAGAGCAGTGTGTTATAGAGCGTGCTCTGTAAATCAGAGGGATTAGAGTCTTGAGAGCAGTGTGTTATAGAGCCTGCTCTGTAAATCAGAGGAATTAGAGTCTTGAGAGCAGTGTGTTATAGAGCCTGCTCTGTAAATCAGAGGAATTAGAGTCTTGAGAGCAGTGTGTTATAGAGCCTGCTCTGTAAATCAGAGGGATTAGAGTCTTGAGAGCAGTGTGTTATTGAGCTTGCTCTGTAAATCAGAGGAATTAGTCTTGAGAGCAGTGTGTTATAGAGTCTGCTCTGTAAATCAGAGGGATTAGAGTCTTGAGAGCAGTGTGTTATTGAGCCTGCTCTGTAAATCAGAGGAATTAGAGTCTTGAGAGCAGTGTGTTATAGAGTCTGCTCTGTAAATCAGAGGAATTAGAGTCTTTAGAGCAGTGTGTTATTGAGCCCGCTCTGTAAATCAAATCAAATCCAATTTTATTTGTCACATACACATGGTTAGCAGATGTTAATGCGAGTGTAGCGAAATGCTTGTGCTTCTAGTTCTGACAATGCAGTAATAACCAACAAGTAATCTAGCTAACAATTCCAAAACTACTACCTTATAGAGTAGATCAGAGGGATTAGAGTCTTTAGAGCAGTGTGTTATAGAGCGTGCTCTGTAAATCAGAGGGATTAGAGTCTTTAGAGCAGTGTGTTATAGAGCCTGCTCTGTAAATCAGAGAATGAGTCTTGAGAGCAGTGTGTTATAGAGCCTGCTCTGTAAATCAGAGGGATTAGAGTCTTGAGAGCAGTGTGTTATTGAGCTTGCTCTGTAAATCAGAGGAATTAGTCTTGAGAGCAGTGTGTTATAGAGTCTGCTCTGTAAATCAGAGGGATTAGAGTCTTGAGAGCAGTGTGTTATAGAGCGTGCTCTGTAAATCAGAGGGATTAGAGTCTTGAGAGCAGTGTGTTATAGAGCCTGCTCTGTAAATCAGAGGAATTAGAGTCTTGAGAGCAGTGTGTTATAGAGCCTGCTCTGTAAATCAGAGGGATTAGAGTCTTGAGAGCAGTGTGTTATTGAGCCTGCTCTGTAAATCAGAGGAATTAGTCTTGAGAGCAGTGTGTTATAGAGTCTGCTCTGTAAATCAGAGGGATTAGAGTCTTGAGAGCAGTGTGTTATTGAGCCTGCTCTGTATATCAGAGGGATTAGAGTCTTGAGAGCAGTGTGTTATAGAGCCTGCTCTGTAAATCAGAGGAATTAGAGTCTTGAGAGCAGTGTGTTATAGAGCCTGCTCTGTAAATCAGAGGAATTAGAGTCTTGAGAGCAGTGTGTTATAGAGTCTGCTCTGTAAATCAGAGGGATTAGAGTCTTGAGAGCAGTGTGTTATAGAGTCTGCTCTGTAAATCAGAGGAATTAGAGTCTTGAGAGCAGTGTGTTATAGAGCCTGCTCTGTAAATCAGAGGAATTAGAGTCTTGAGAGCAGTGTGTTATAGAGCCTGCTCTGTAAATCAGAGGAATTAGAGTCTTGAGAGCAGTGTGTTATTGAGCCTGCTCTGTAAATCAGAGGGATTAGAGTCTTGAGAGCAGTGTGTTATAGAGCGTGCTCTGTAAATCAGAGGGATTAGAGTCTTGAGAGCAGTGTGTTATTGAGCCTGCTCTGTAAATCAGAGGAATTAGAGTCTTGAGAGCAGTGTGTTATAGAGCCTGCTCTGTAAATCAGAGGAATTAGAGTCTTGAGAGCAGTGTGTTATAGAGCCTGCTCTGTAAATCAGAGGAATTAGAGTCTTGAGAGCAGTGTGTTATAGAGTCTGCTCTGTAAATCAGAGGGATTAGAGTCTTGAGAGCAGTGTGTTATAGAGTCTGCTCTGTAAATCAGAGGAATTAGAGTCTTGAGAGCAGTGTGTTATAGAGCCTGCTCTGTAAATCAGAGGAATTAGAGTCTTGAGAGCAGTGTGTTATAGAGCCTGCTCTGTAAATCAGAGGAATTAGAGTCTTGAGAGCAGTGTGTTATTGAGCCTGCTCTGTAAATCAGAGGGATTAGAGTCTTGAGAGCAGTGTGTTATAGAGCGTGCTCTGTAAATCAGAGGGATTAGAGTCTTGAGAGCAGTGTGTTATTGAGCCTGCTCTGTAAATCAGAGGAATTAGAGTCTTGAGAGCAGTGTGTTATAGAGCCTGCTCTGTAAATCAGAGGAATTAGAGTCTTGAGAGCAGTGTGTTATAGAGCCTGCTCTGTAAATCAGAGGAATTAGAGTCTTGAGAGCAGTGTGTTATAGAGCCTGCTCTGTAAATCAGAGGAATTAGAGTCTTGAGAGCAGTGTGTTATAGAGCCTGCTCTGTAAATCAGAGGGATTAGAGTCTTGAGAGCAGTGTGTTATTGAGCTTGCTCTGTAAATCAGAGGAATTAGTCTTGAGAGCAGTGTGTTATAGAGTCTGCTCTGTAAATCAGAGGGATTAGAGTCTTGAGAGCAGTGTGTTATTGAGCCTGCTCTGTAAATCAGAGGAATTAGAGTCTTGAGAGCAGTGTGTTATAGAGTCTGCTCTGTAAATCAGAGGGATTAGAGTCTTGAGAGCAGTGTGTTATAGAGTCTGCTCTGTAAATCAGAGGGATTAGAGTCTTGAGAGCAGTGTGTTATAGAGCCTGCTCTGTAAATCAGAGGAATTAGAGTCTTGAGAGCAGTGTGTTATAGAGCCTGCTCTGTAAATCAGAGGAATTAGAGTCTTGAGAGCAGTGTGTTATAGAGCCTGCTCTGTAAATCAGAGGGATTAGAGTCTTGAGAGCAGTGTGTTATTGAGCCTGCTCTGTAAATCAGAGGAATTAGTCTTGAGAGCAGTGTGTTATAGAGTCTGCTCTGTAAATCAGAGGGATTAGAGTCTTGAGAGCAGTGTGTTATTGAGCCTGCTCTGTAAATCAGAGGGATTAGAGTCTTGAGAGCAGTGTGTTATTGAGCTTGCTCTGTAAATCAGAGGAATTAGTCTTGAGAGCAGTGTGTTATAGAGTCTGCTCTGTAAATCAGAGGGATTAGAGTCTTGAGAGCAGTGTGTTATTGAGCCTGCTCTGTAAATCAGAGGAATTAGAGTCTTGAGAGCAGTGTGTTATAGAGTCTGCTCTGTAAATCAGAGGGATTAGAGTCTTGAGAGCAGTGTGTTATAGAGTCTGCTCTGTAAATCAGAGGGATTAGAGTCTTGAGAGCAGTGTGTTATAGAGCCTGCTCTGTAAATCAGAGGAATTAGAGTCTTGAGAGCAGTGTGTTATAGAGCGTGCTCTGTAAATCAGAGGGATTAGAGTCTTGAGAGCAGTGTGTTATAGAGCCTGCTCTGTAAATCAGAGGAATTAGAGTCTTGAGAGCAGTGTGTTATAGAGCCTGCTCTGTAAATCAGAGGAATTAGAGTCTTGAGAGCAGTGTGTTATAGAGCCTGCTCTGTAAATCAGAGGGATTAGAGTCTTGAGAGCAGTGTGTTATTGAGCTTGCTCTGTAAATCAGAGGAATTAGTCTTGAGAGCAGTGTGTTATAGAGTCTGCTCTGTAAATCAGAGGGATTAGAGTCTTGAGAGCAGTGTGTTATTGAGCCTGCTCTGTAAATCAGAGGAATTAGAGTCTTGAGAGCAGTGTGTTATAGAGTCTGCTCTGTAAATCAGAGGAATTAGAGTCTTTAGAGCAGTGTGTTATTGAGCCCGCTCTGTAAATCAAATCAAATCCAATTTTATTTGTCACATACACATGGTTAGCAGATGTTAATGCGAGTGTAGCGAAATGCTTGTGCTTCTAGTTCTGACAATGCAGTAATAACCAACAAGTAATCTAGCTAACAATTCCAAAACTACTACCTTATAGAGTAGATCAGAGGGATTAGAGTCTTTAGAGCAGTGTGTTATAGAGCGTGCTCTGTAAATCAGAGGGATTAGAGTCTTTAGAGCAGTGTGTTATAGAGCCTGCTCTGTAAATCAGAGAATGAGTCTTGAGAGCAGTGTGTTATAGAGCCTGCTCTGTAAATCAGAGGGATTAGAGTCTTGAGAGCAGTGTGTTATTGAGCTTGCTCTGTAAATCAGAGGAATTAGTCTTGAGAGCAGTGTGTTATAGAGTCTGCTCTGTAAATCAGAGGGATTAGAGTCTTGAGAGCAGTGTGTTATAGAGCGTGCTCTGTAAATCAGAGGGATTAGAGTCTTGAGAGCAGTGTGTTATAGAGCCTGCTCTGTAAATCAGAGGAATTAGAGTCTTGAGAGCAATGTGTTATAGAGCCTGCTCTGTAAATCAGAGGGATTAGAGTCTTGAGAGCAGTGTGTTATTGAGCCTGCTCTGTAAATCAGAGGAATTAGTCTTGAGAGCAGTGTGTTATAGAGTCTGCTCTGTAAATCAGAGGGATTAGAGTCTTGAGAGCAGTGTGTTATTGAGCCTGCTCTGTAAATCAGAGGGATTAGAGTCTTGAGAGCAGTGTGTTATTGAGCTTGCTCTGTAAATCAGAGGAATTAGTCTTGAGAGCAGTGTGTTATAGAGTCTGCTCTGTAAATCAGAGGGATTAGAGTCTTGAGAGCAGTGTGTTATTGAGCCTGCTCTGTAAATCAGAGGAATTAGAGTCTTGAGAGCAGTGTGTTATAGAGTCTGCTCTGTAAATCAGAGGGATTAGAGTCTTGAGAGCAGTGTGTTATAGAGTCTGCTCTGTAAATCAGAGGGATTAGAGTCTTGAGAGCAGTGTGTTATAGAGCCTGCTCTGTAAATCAGAGGAATTAGAGTCTTGAGAGCAGTGTGTTATAGAGCGTGCTCTGTAAATCAGAGGGATTAGAGTCTTGAGAGCAGTGTGTTATAGAGCCTGCTCTGTAAATCAGAGGAATTAGAGTCTTGAGAGCAGTGTGTTATAGAGCCTGCTCTGTAAA
Source organism: Oncorhynchus kisutch (assembly GCF_002021735.2). Taxonomy (NCBI): domain Eukaryota; kingdom Metazoa; phylum Chordata; class Actinopteri; order Salmoniformes; family Salmonidae; genus Oncorhynchus; species Oncorhynchus kisutch. The sequence goes on along the minus strand of NW_022261985.1, from coordinate 14,331,100 downwards.
TCAGAGGAATTAGAGTCTTGAGAGCAGTGTGTTATAGAGCCTGCTCTGTAAATCAGAGGGATTAGAGTCTTGAGAGCAGTGTGTTATTGAGCTTGCTCTGTAAATCAGAGGAATTAGTCTTGAGAGCAGTGTGTTATAGAGTCTGCTCTGTAAATCAGAGGGATTAGAGTCTTGAGAGCAGTGTGTTATTGAGCCTGCTCTGTAAATCAGAGGAATTAGAGTCTTGAGAGCAGTGTGTTATAGAGTCTGCTCTGTAAATCAGAGGAATTAGAGTCTTTAGAGCAGTGTGTTATTGAGCCCGCTCTGTAAATCAAATCAAATCCAATTTTATTTGTCACATACACATGGTTAGCAGATGTTAATGCGAGTGTAGCGAAATGCTTGTGCTTCTAGTTCTGACAATGCAGTAATAACCAACAAGTAATCTAGCTAACAATTCCAAAACTACTACCTTATAGAGTAGATCAGAGGGATTAGAGTCTTTAGAGCAGTGTGTTATAGAGCGTGCTCTGTAAATCAGAGGGATTAGAGTCTTTAGAGCAGTGTGTTATAGAGCCTGCTCTGTAAATCAGAGAATGAGTCTTGAGAGCAGTGTGTTATAGAGCCTGCTCTGTAAATCAGAGAATGAGTCTTGAGAGCAGTGTGTTATAGAGCCTGCTCTGTAAATCAGAGAATGAGTCTTGAGAGCAGAGCGGGCTCAATGGCCCTTTTGCACAACGTAGCAACGCCCACTTCCGCTCATTCTGATTGTAGCTATAACAAACTTGAAGTCGCTCGTCTTATCATTAACTCAGTATATTAATATAATCATATTTCTATAGTGTTTATCATTAACTCAGTATATTAATATAGTGTTTGTCATTAACTCAGTATATTAATATAGTGTTTATCATTAACTCAGTATATTAATATAGTGTTTATCATTAACTCAGTATATTAATATAATTATATTTCTATAGTGTTTATCATTAACTCAGTATATTAATATAATCATATTTCTATGTATCGGGTAGGAAGTTATGCGGAAGTGGGCGTTGCTACGCTGTGCAAAAGGGCCATTGAGCCCGCTCTGTAAATCAGAGGACAAGTGTCTTGAGAGCAGTGTGTTACTGAGCCCTCTGTCTCCTCTCTGCCTCCTCTCCTCTCAGTCTCCTCTCCTCTCCTCTCTGCTTCCTCTCCTCTCAGTCTCCTCTCCAACTCCTCTCCTCTCCGTCTCCTCTCCTCTCCTCTCTCTTGGCAGTGGCACTGATCCTGTCTAGAGTCCAACAGCACAAACCACTCCAGTGATTCAGCCTAGTGTTTGTAGGACAACACTTCCAGCTGCTCTCCAAGGCTCTTCTTTTCGCTGTGATTCTGATCCAAGTGTCAAGCCATTGAGAAAGAGACATTAAAGGGCCTGCAATTTCTCTCCGGATAGACAGTTTGCTAACCAAAGTGGTCATGTCCAGGCAGCACCATCCACAGTCAGACAGCTCCATCCACCGTCAGGCAGCTCCATCCACAGTCAGACAGCTCCATCCACTGTCAGCCAGCTCCATCCACTGTCAGGCAGCTCCATCCACTGTCAGGCAGCTCCATCCACCGTCAGGCAGCTCCATCCACAGTCAGACAGCTCCATCCACCGTCAGACAGCTCCATCCACTGTCAGGCAGCTCCATCCACTGTCAGGCAGCTCCATCCACTGTCAGGCAGCACCATCCACTGTCAGGCAGCTCCATCCACTGTCAGGCAGCTCCATCCACCGTCAGACAGCTCCATCCACAGTCAGGCAGCTCCATCCACCGTCAGACAGATTGAAATGGAGACATGGTCCTCTCCCTGCAGTCAGTGAGTCTAATCCCCATAGTTTGGTCATCACATCACCAGACGACGGCTTGTCTCTAACAGACTCCCTGACAGAACTGAGATGGACCTGATGTTTACTTTCTGTAGCGTATAGACACTGTTTCCTGAATAATAATGTCTCTGGATGAGACTGCTGATACTGAGTAAGTGAGCTAGTTGACACATGAACACTTTGTCTAGATACAATAGCGATCTCTCTCAGAGTCTATCAGATAACTTTCTTTCCATCAGTAGTCAGAGTTTTTAAAGATAGTCTTCTAAATGTGTCTGTTTCTCCTCCCCTCCTTCCTCCTCTCCTCTCCTCACCCATTCCCCTTCTAGCTCCTTCCTCCTCTCCTCTCCTGCCTCTACTCTTCTAGCTCCATCCTCCTCTCCTCTCCTCTTCACCCTCCTTCCTCCTGTCCTCATCCATTCCTCTTCTAGCTCCATCCTCCTCTCCTCTCCTCTTCTCCCTCCTTCCTCCTGTCCTCATCCATTCCTCTTCTAGCTCCATCCTCCTCTCCTGCCTCTCCTCTTCTCCCTCCGTTCCCCCTCTCCTATCCTCCTCCTGCCTCTGCCCCTCCTCCCCTCTCTCCTTCCCGCTCTCCTCTCCTGCCTCTCCTCTTCTCCCTCCGTTCTCCCTCTCCTTCCCCTCCTCTTCTCAATCCTTCCCCCTCCTCTCCCCCCCATCCAGTTTTCTGGTGCTGCTGATACAGATGAATGATTACACACTTACACTCGCACAAACGCACTCACCCACACGCACTCACACACACCCACGCACACACCCACTGACCTTCAGAATCAGTGAATACGTTTCAGGTTAGCGTTTTTTGGTCATGAATATGGTTCTGGAGGCATTTCTGCAGAGTGGTCACTAGCTGGTTTTAACCATAACCTTATCCACACTGCTAACCCTAATGCCTAACCTTAACCACACTGCTAAACCTAATGCCTAACCTCAACCTTATCCACACTGCTAACCCTAACGCCTAACCCTAACCACACTGCTAACCCTAATGACTAACCTTATTCACACTGCTAACCCTAACCCTAACCACACTAACCCTAACCACACTGCTAACCCTAATGCCTAACCTTAACCTTATCCACACTGCTAACCCTAACCACACTGCTAACCCTAATGACTAACCTTATCCACACTGCTAACCCTAACCACACTAACCCTAACCCTAACCACACTGCTAACCCTAACCCTAACCACACTGCTATCCCTAATACCTAACCTTAACCTTATCCACACTGCTAACCCTAACCAGACTAACCCTAACCACACTAACCCTAACCAGACTAACCCTAACCACACTAACCCTAACCAGACTAACCCTAACCACACTGCTATCCCTAATACCTAACCTTAACCTTAACCACACTGCTATCACTAATACCTAACCCTAACCACACTGCTAACCCTAACCAGACTAACCCTAACCACACTGCTAACCCTAACCAGACTAACCCTAACCACACTGCTAACCCTAACCAGACTAACCCTAACCACACTGCTAACCCTAACCACACTGCTAACCCTAACCCTAACCACACTAACCCTAACCACACTGCTAACCCTAACCACACTAACCCTAACCACACTGCTAACCCTAACCACACTGCTAACCCTAACCCTAACCACACTAACCCTAACCACACTGCTAACCCTAACCACACTAACCCTAACCACACTGCTAACCCTAACCACACTAACCCTAACCACACTGCTAACACTAATGCCTAACCTTAACCTTAACACTTCTTAGGGCTGCAATCCCGTTAACGGGATCGATATGACACCAGCCAGTGAAAGTGCAGGGCGCCAAATTCAAAACAACAGAAATCTCATAATTAAAATTCCTCAAACATCTTATAGCGTTTTAAAGGTAGTCTTGTTGTTAATCCGTTAGTCCGATTTCAAATGGGCTTTACAGCGAAAGCACCACAAACGATTGTTAGGTCACCACATAGCCACAGAAAAACACAGCCATTTTTTCCAGCCAAAGAGAGGAGTCACAAAAAGCACAAATAGAGATAAAATGAATCACTAACCTTTTGATGATCTTCATCAGATGGCACTCATAGGACTTAATTTTACACAATACATGTATGTTTTGTTTGATGAAGTTCATATTTATATAAAAAAATCTGAGTTTACATTGGCGCGTTTACGTTCACTAGTTCCAAAAATATCCAGTGATTTTGCATAGCCACATCGATTCAACAGAATCAGAAATACTCATCATAAATGTTGATGAAGATACAAATGTTACACATGGAACTATAGATATACCTCTCCTTAATGCAACCGCTGTTTCAGATTTCCCCAAAAGTTTATGGGAAAAGCAAACCATTCAATAATCTGAGACGGCGCTCAGGGAAAAAAAACAATTATCCGCCATGTTGGAGTCAACAGAAATCAGAAATAACATTATAAATATTCCCTTACCTTTGACGATCTTCATCAGAATGCACTCCCAGGAATCCTAGTTCCACAATAAATGTTTGATTTGTTCGATAATGTCCATTATTTATGTCTACTTTTGTTAGGGCGTTTAGTACACAAATCCAAACGCTCGTGCAGGTCCAGCCGAACGTGGGACGAAAAGTTCAAAAAGTTATATTACAGGTCATAGAAACATTTCAAACTAAGTATAGAATCAATCTTTAAGATGTTTTTATCATACATTTTCAATAAAGTTCCAACCGGAGAATTCCATTGTCTGTAGAAAAGCCATGGAACGCAGGTCGCTGTCATGTGAAATGCGTGTGACCAGGACCTGGCTCTTTGCCAGACCGCTGACTCAAAGAGCTGCCATCCGGCCCCACATCATAGTAGAAGCCTCATTCAAGTTTCTAAAGACAGTTGACATCTAGTGGAAGCCCTAGAAAGTGCAACATAACCAATATCCCACTGCGTATTCAATAGGGCTGAGTTCAAAAACTACAAACCTCAGATTTCCCACTTCCCGTTTGGATTTCTTCTCAGGTTTTTGCCTGCCATATGAGTTCTGTTATACTCATAGACATCATTCAAACAGTTTTAGAAACTTCAGAGTTTCTAAAACTTCAGATACTAATCATATGCATATATTAGCAACTGGGACTGAGGAGCAGGCCGTTTACTCTGGGCACCTTATTCATCCAAGCTACTCAATACTGCCCATGCAGCCATAAGAAGTTAACCACACTGCTAACCCTAATGCCTAACCTTAACCACACTGCTAACCCTAATGCTTAACCTTAACCACACTGCTAACCTTAACCTTAACCACACTGCTAACCCTAATGCCTAACCTTATCCTTATCCACACTGCTAACCCTAATGCCTAACCTTAACCACACTGCTAACCCTAACCACACTGCTAACCCTAATGCCTAACCTTAACCACACTGCTAACCCTAATACCCAACCTTAACCTTAACCACACTGCTAACCCTAATTGCCTAACCTTAACCACACTGCTAACCCTAATGCCTAACCTTAACCACACTGCTAACCCTAATGCCTAACCTTAACCACACTGCTAACCCTAATGCCTAACCTTATCCACACTGCTAACCCTAATACCCAACCTTAACCTTAACCACACTGCTAAACCTAATGCCTAACCTTATCCACACTGCTAACCCTAATGCCTAACCTTAACCACACTGCTAACCCTAATGCCTAACCTTATCCACACTGCTAACCCTAATGCCTAACCTTATCCACACTGCTAACCCTAATGCCTAACCTTAACCACACTGCTAACCCTAATGCCTAACCTTAACCACACTGCTAACCCTAATGCCTAACCTTATCCACACTGCTAACCCTAATGCCTAACCTTAACCACACTGCTAACCCTAATGCCTAACCTTAACCACACTGCTAACCCTAATGCCTAACCTTAACCACACTGCTAACCCTAATGCCTAACCTTATCCACACTGCTATCCCTAATGCCTAACCTTAACCACACTGCTAACCCTAATGCCTAACCTTAACCACACTGCTAACCCTAATGCCTAACCTTAACCACACTGCTAACCCTAATGCCTAACCTTAACCACACTGCTAACCCTAATGCCTAACCTTATCCACACTGCTATCCCTAATGCCTAACCTTAACCTTAAATTAAGACCAAAAAGCTATTTTTAGTTTTTGTGAATTTTTCACAATAGAGGCCCATTTTGACTTTGCAAGCTGACCCATCTTAGCGGAAATCTCTCAGTTCTGCCTTCGGTACAAGACTCATCCCAAAACAACATCCACCTCCGAATACATTACCAGTGGCGGGGGAACAACGATTAATCTCCTTACCCTTTAATGCCACCCTGTAGATAGGAGATACAACTCCAAATGAATCAGATCTGTCTTAGGAGAGTATTGAGCTCTGGGGGTAATTGAGTACCTTAGTTCCACACGCCCTTTTTTTACTCTAAGATGGTAGTTCCCCTGAAACGACATATCACACAGCTGGAGAAAACCCCCTATACACTATTATACTATACTATACATTGAGCCAGGTGCTGTTAGTCTGCGAGGTGATCTATAGCATCAGTCGATATCATCGGTCTTCCACAGCACATTGATCTATAGCACGCTGCTCTCAGGTTCAACGCCCCCCCATTACAGACCAATACATCACATTGTTAGTGGGGGCGTCGGCATGGAGACAGAGGAGGAACCTGTGAGGGCGAACAGGCATCACACCGAGCCTCTGTAATTAAAATGGCGTTGGGTGAAATATGATGAGGGGTCCACCTATAAACTGTGAGAGGGTGTTGGGGGAATCCAGGTCCCAGGTCTCCATGTATCGACACTGGGGGTTCATAAATCTCACAGGACCCCCATACCTTCTCTATCATCTCATCCCTCGCTTTCTCTTTCATCCCACCTCTCTCTCGCTGTCTCTCTCTATCCTCCCACTTATTTCTCTTTCATCCCACCTCCCTCTCTCTCTGTCTCTCTCTCTCTCTGTCTCTCGCTCTCTCTCTCTATCACCTCTCTCTCTGCTGAAGTATGACCCACTTACAGCCCAGCTAATCTTCTTCCTATGTGTGTGAACTTGTGTGCAATTAAGTGTTAGGAAATAGTAGACACGCAGGCCTGCAAGGAGCAGAGAGTTGTCTATCCCTGGATTACAAAAACTATTAAAGTGTCACCCAAGACTCGTGATGACAGAGGATCTTCTCCTTGTCCATCCTAGTCTATGCTGCTGTCTGAGTGGGTGGGTGTCTGAGTGAGTGGGTGGGTGTCTGACTGAGTGGGTGGGTGGCTGTCTGAGTGGGCGTCTGAGTGGGTTGGTGTCTGAGTGGCTGTCTGAGTGGGTGGGTGTCTGAGTAAGTGGGTGTCTGAGTGGGTGTCTGAGTGGGTGTCTGAGTGTGTAGGTGTCTGAGTGGCTGTCTGAGTGGGTGTTTGAGTGGGTGGGTGTCTGAGTGGGTGTCTGATGTACTACTGGGGTAGTGATGATGGGAGCCTGATGGGAGCCTGATATAAACTTGGTAAAAACTGTGGGTGTCTGATGTACTACTGGGGTAGTGATGATCGGAGCCTGATGGGAAACTTGGTAAAAACTTCAGGTCGTAGTGAAGTAAAGTTCAGCTGACATGTTGACTTTGTGACTTCATCTGATACTAATGAGTTTTTTCTCTCGTCATCTCTCCGTCGATCTCTTTCTCTCTCCATCTATAAATATCTCTCCCCTTTTCTCTCTCCTCTCTCTCTCCATCTATAAATATCTCTCCCCTTTCCTCTCTCTTCCTCTACCCGTCACTCTCTCATTCCCTCTCCCTCTCTCTCTCTCTCCCCCAATTTCGATTTCTGTCTCTCCCTCTCTCATCCCCTATTCCGTACACGTAGCGCTCTCTTTGCTGGTACTGCCCTAGGCGTTGCCTCTCTTGAGTGATTAATTGTCTTTCAAGGCTGCTTCTGCTCTCTCTGCAGTCCTGTCCCAACTCACACCCTCCTCCTGCTGATTAATGTGAGAGGAGAACTTCCACTGAGACAGACAGCAGTACAGTATGAGAGGAGAACTTCCACTGAGACAGACAGCAGTACAGTTTGAGAGGAGTACTTCCACTGAGACAGACAGCAGTACAGTTTGAGAGGAGAACTTCCACTGAGACAGACAGCAGTACAGTTTGAGAGGAGAACTTCCACTGAGACAGACAGCAGTACAGTTTGCAGAGTTACTGGAAGATAAACAGGACATAACATTCAACATTCCTTTTAGCCATTTTCAATTAAAACCTATTTTTGCACAGATTTTGTCTCATAACAACCCAATTAGGAGAGGAGCGGTATGGTACCAACAACAAGACACCAGAGAGACGCCTATAACCACGGAGGAACATGGAGACTCAGAATGCATCACAAATAGCCCTCTGTTCCCTTTATAAGGGCTATCTGGTCAACAGGTTCTGGTCAACAGTAGTGGACTAAGAAGGTAATAAGTTGCCATTTGGGACCAACCTCAGAGATGCTCAATACAGAAATTCCCAATGCCGACTCTGACCTTGGATGTGTTCTTTGTCACACGTTGGAACACTTTGCTCATCAACCCACATCGGTTTAAAAAAAATCACCATAAATGTATGTGATATGCCTGTTAGCAACATGCTAATGTCTCAAGAGAGAGATAGTCTGTCCATTATTATAATGCTAACCGCGGCTAGCATTAGCAGCACGGGGGACTTTGAACTCAGAAAGTCAAAAACAATGTAATTATAATATGAAGGACTAGCTGGTAGGGCCTATAAAGTATATGCAGTGAAATACCTGGGGATTTGACTACAGTCAAAAACAATGTAACTATAAGATGTCATGCTATGTTGTTGTCTTAGGTCTCTCTTTATGTAGTGGTGTCTCTCATGTCATGCTATGACAGAGCCCTATTCCCTATATAGTACACTACTATAGACCAGAGGCCTATTCCCTATATAGTACACTACTTTAGACCAGAGCCCTATTCCCTATATAGTACACTACTTTAGACCTACAGGGAATGCCATTTGGAAGATAAACGTTCTTTAATCTACCCACCGAGGGAAACGTTTGTGTCAGACAGAGAGGAGCTCCAATCCTCTCTCCTTAATTTCCTCATTAAAATAACAACGCAGGATATTGACAGTGTTGCGTTAACCGCCCTGCAGCGCAGTTTCAATCCACACATTGATTACTTCATTTAATCTTTGGCTCCCGTGAATAGCTTTCCACTCCGGTTTAAGAGTCGCTTTAATTTGGTGTGTTTGTCTCTCTCTGTGTGTGTGTGTGTGTGTCTGTTTGTGTCTGTCTGCGTGTGTATGTGTGTCTATATTTGTGTGTGTATCTGTGTGTGTCTGCATTTGTGAGTGTGTGTGTGTGTGTCTGCGTGTGTGTCTGTTGTGATGACAACACTGCGCCTCAAAGCAAAACAACTTGATAAATCAATAGGTGGATGAAGACATTGTAACAACGTTGTTGTATGTCATCAATCAGACCAAGATGTTTGTGCCCCAACATCCACTATACAGCAGTATGTGGACACCCCTTCATACACTATATATACAGCAGTATGTGGACACCCCTTCATCCACTATATATACAGGACACCCCTTCATCCACTATATATACAGGACACCCCTTCATCCACTATATATACAGCAGTATGAGGACACCCCTTCATCCACTATATATACAGCAGTATGAGGACACCCCTTCATCCACTATATATACAGGACACCCCTTCATCCACTATATATACAGCAGTATGAGGACACCCCTTCATCCACTATATATACAGCAGTATGAGGACACCCCTTCATCCACTATATATACAGCAGTATGAGGACACCCCTTCATCCACTATATATACAGGACACCACTTCATCCACTATATATACAGCAGTATGAGGACACCCCTTCATCCACTATATATACAGGACACCCCTTCATCCACTATATATACAGCAGTATGTGGACACCCCTTCATACACTATATATACAGCAGTATGAGGACACCCCTTCATCCACTATATATACAGCAGTATGAGGACACCCCTTCATCCACTATATATACAGGACACCCCTTCATCCACTATATATACAGCAGTATGAGGACACCCCTTCATCCACTATATATACAGCAGTATGAGGACACCCCTTCATCCACTATATATACAGGACACCCCTTCATCCACTATATATACAGCAGTATGTGGACACCCCTTCATTCACCATATATACAGCAGTATGAGGACACCCCTTCATCCACTATATATACAGGACACCCCTTCATCCACTATATATACAACAGTATGAGGACACCCCTTCATCCACTATATATACAACAGTATGAGGACACCCCTTCATCCACTATATATACAGCAGTATGAGGACACCCCTTCATCCACTATATATACAACAGTATGAGGACACCCCTTCATCCACTATATATACAGCAGTATGTGGACACCCCTTCATCCACTATATTTCCAGCAGTATGTGGACACCCCTTCATCCACTATATATACAGCAGTATGTGGACACCCCTTCATCCACTATATATACAGGACACCCCTTCATCCACTATATATACAGCAGTATGGACACCTCTTCATCCACTATATATACAGCAGTATGTGGACACCCCTTCATCCACTATATATACAAGACACCCCTTCATCCACTATATATACAGCAGTATGGACACCTCTTCATCCACTATATATACAGCAGTATGAGGACACCCCTTCATCCACTATATATACAGCAGTATGTGGACACCCCTTCATCCACTATATATACAGCAGTATGAGGACACCCCTTCATCCACTATATATACAGCAGTATGAGGACACCCCTTCATCCACTATATATACAGGACACCCCTTCATCCACTATATATACAGCAGTATGAGGACACCCCTTCATCCACTATATATACAGGACACCCCTTCATCCACTATATATACAGCAGTATGAGGACACCCTTTCAAATGAGTGGATTCGGCCTGGGCCATCTGTCTCCCTGATCTGCTTCAGAAAAAAGCAGAACCCGTTTTAGGAGCAGGGATGCAGACTGGTGAGGGCCCAAAAAAGGAGACACCTAAAACATGCAAAATAAATCCCTGTTAGGGGGGAAATGCAGGTTTTAACTAATTAAACAACGAAGAATATGATCTATATGATCAGTCTGTCTGTAAAACTAAAAAGTGGTTCATGTGAACCTAATTCCCAGCTAAAAAAATGTAAAGAAAGCAATCCAATGATATTTGTTGTCTAGACTTTACAGTAAATGACACTCAAGTCTTGAGACAAAACAATACACTAATATTACAGTTACCATGACAGCCTTTATAACAGAACGCTTGTTACCACGACAGCCTTTATAATAGAACGCTTGTTACCACGACAGCCTTTATAATAGAACTCTTGTTACCACGACAGCCTTTATAATAGAACGCTTGTTACCACGACAGCCTTTATAATAGAACTCTTGTTACCATGACAGCCTTTACAATAGAACGCTTGTTACCACGACAGCCTTTATAATAGAACGCTTGTGACCACACACCTAAATATTGCACTTGGGAGAAAAACATCTTAAAAGTAGAAATAGAATGAAACAAACAGGAATTCTATTTTTGCTCTATTATAGTAGCCACTATACCAAACATTATCAAGTCAAATAAAACCAAATCTAATTTGATTGGTCACATACACATGGTCAGCAGAGGTTAATGCGAGAGCAGTGAAATGCTTGTGCTTCTAGTTCCGACCGTGCAGTAATATCTAACAAGTTATCTAACAATTTCACAACAACTACCTTATACACACACAAGTGTAAAGGAATGAAGAATATGTACATAAAGATATATGAATGAGTGACGGTACAGAACGGCATAGGCAAGATGCAGTAGATGGTATAGAGTACAGTATATACATATACATATGAGATGAGTAATGTAGGGTATGTAAAAATTATATAAAGTGGCATTGTTTAAGGTGGCTAGTGATACATATTAAAGTGGCTGGAGATGAGTCAGTGTGTTGGCAGCAGCCACTCAATGTTAGTGGTGGCTGTTTAACAGTCTGATGGCCTTGAGATAGAAGTTGTTTTTCAATCTCTCGGTCCCAGCTTTGATGCACCTGTACTGACCTCGCCTTCTGGATGATAGCGGGGTGAACAGGCAGTGGCTCGGGTGGTTGTTGTCCTTGATCTTTTTGGCCTTCCTGTGACATCGGGTGGTGTAGGTGTCCTGGAGGGCAGGTAGTTTCCCCTGGTGATGCGTTGCACAAGGCTACATGTGTGCAAAAAGAAATAATGTTCACTGAGTAAAACATGTAATAATCCCCTCTCACTCACACGTGTGTTGCTGTCAAGTTCAACACAACAAAAGGCATTATCTTTGGGCTACACATTATCACATTGTACACTTTCTGCCTGCGGACGTCTGTTCTACAATGTGCCAGCAGAGCATGATACCCTTTGTTGGCATAATTGATCTCATTCAGACAGAGAGTAACACCTGACATACCCCTTTTTATCCACTGTATTGAAGAAGTGAGAAAGAGGGAAAGTGTGTGTTGTTCCATTCACCTCTATAGTGGCATCCAGCTAAAACCAGGCCCAGCTCCAGCTACACTTGATCCCAGAATCCACTTGTTTAACAAGCAACGCCTCATTTTCTCCTAATTCTCTCATTCTGAAAATCAACCACATCGTTACTATAGAGGGAAAACATCCGTTCACATAGTAGTTAGCTAGTTAACTAGTTAACATTTCACACAGATAGTTAGTTAGCTAGTTAACTAGTTAACAATTCACAGATTGCCAGGCTCCAGTAAGCAACTAAGGCGTTATAACTTGAGGAACGTGAAGGAGTTGTATGCCAGTTAATACTATAGCGAATTGGTTAGGTTACTAATGTTAGCTCACCTGATGTTGTAACGTTAGCGCATCTGACTTTATTAATCAGCTAATTTTAACTTAAAAAATAAATAATTTGATCAGTTAAACTGGCTAATGTTGCTCAACATTTCACTGGCTAGCTAACGGTGAATTCGATCCAGCTAGCAAGATACTAAACAATACTTTCCCCACAACACTTTCTCACTCACCTCAAACTTTCGAAATGCAAGTATTTTTTGGTTATAGTTCACGTTTCATTACCTTCTCATCCCCGGTCTCTGTGGTCAGGTTTCTCACCTACCTCTCCGTTACCGTTCAGGGGACGTGCTGCTGTAAGTGAACTGGTAAACTGCCTTTCCATTCTCCCGCTCTTTCCAGAGCGCGCGCTGATGCTGTAACTAGAACATTGGTTTTCTCTTCTGTCGCGTGCGGCGTTCTGTTGTTATGGGAACGATTGGCTGAGCCTTGGATACAGATAGTATTGTGCTGCGTTCTGTTGTTATGGGAACGATTGGCTGAGCCTTGGATACAGATAGTATTGTGCTGCGTTCTGTTGTTATGGGAACGATTGGCTGAGCCATGGATACAGACAGTATCGTGCTGCGTTCTGTTGTTATGGGAACGATTGGCTGAGCCTTGGATACAGCCAGTATTGTTCTGCGTTCTGTTGTTATGGGAACGATTGGCTGAGCCTTGGATACAGACAGGATTGGTCCAAACGCGCATCACTCGTTCGTTTACAGCCAGTAGTGATCCAAAGCCCCCCCCCCCCACCCGTCTAAACTTTTCTCATAGGATCTACACAAATCACATAGGTCACCTATTTAGGATTCAAAACAGGTGAATTTCGCAGAAAGCTGACTAGTTTGTATCCCTGAGATAGACAAGTCGGGGCTCACTGGACAGACAGACAGGTCTACTGCTGCTAGACAGCTAATACTGCTGGACAGGCTCTACTCTCTGAGGGGGCACGTTCAGTTAACCCCTCTGTCTGTCTCTCAGTGACAGGGTCATGGCAGATGGGTGCAGGGGGAGGAGGGAAGTTGAGAGACACAGCCTTTCTGCTGACAGGCTCCATAGCAAATTCAGGCAAACTTAAATGTGTTTTATCTCATTTCTACCAGCATGTCACATGTGCAACCAGAGGGGGAGGGGGGGGATGCATACAAAGCTCTCCCTCACCCTCCATTTGGCAAATCTGACCATAATTCTATCCTCCTGATTTATGCTTAAAAGCACAAATTAAAGCAGGAAGTACCAATGACTCGGTCTATAAAAAAAGTGGTCAGATGAAGCAGATGCTAAACTACAGGACTGTTTTGCTATCACAGACTGGAACATGTTCCGGGATTCTTCCGATGGCATTGAGGAATACACCACATCAGTCACTGGCTTTATCAATAAGTGCATTGAGGACGTCGTCCCCACAGTGACTGTACGTACATACCCCAAGCAGAAGCCATGGATTACGGGCAACATTCGCACAGAGCTAAAGGGTAGAGTTGCCGCTTTCAAGGTGCGGGACTCTAACCCGGAAGCCAATTTGCATGCCGCCCAAACAGATTCACAGACGATGCAATCTCTACTGCACTCCACACTGCCCTTTCCCACCTGGACAAAAGGAACACCTCTGTGAGAATGCTGTTCATTGACTACAGTTCAGCGTTCAACACCATAGTACCATCAAAGCTCATCACTAAGCTAAGGACCCTGGGACTAAACACCTCCCTCTGTAACTGGATCCTGGACTTCCTGACGGGCCGCCCCCCAGGTGGTGAGGGTATGTAGCAACACATCTGCCACGCTGATCCTCAACACTGGAGTCCCCCAGGGGTGCGTGCTCAGTCCCCTCCTGTACTCCCTGTTCACCCACGACTGCATGGTCAGGTACGACTCCAACACCATCATTAAGTTTGCAGACGACACAACAGTGGTAGACCTGATCACCGACGACGACGAGACAGCATATAGGGAGGAGGTCAGAGACCTTGCGTGATCAAGACTAAGGAGATGATTGTGGACTACAGGAAAAGGTGTCCACATCACCAACAAACTATAATGGTCCGATGGCATTAATGGTCCAAACACACCAACACATTCGTGAAGAGGGCAGGACAAAGCCTATTCCACATCAGGAAACTAAAAAGATTTGGCATGGGTCCTGTGATCCTCAAAAGGTTCTACAGCTGCAACATCGAGAGCATCCTGGTTGCATCACTGCCTGGTGCGGCAATTGCTCGGCCCCCGACAGCAAGGCACTACAGAGGGTAGTGCGTAACGGCCCAGTAGATCACTGGGGCTAAGCTTCCTGTCATCCAGGACCTCTACACCAGGCGGTGTCAGAAGAGGTCGCTAAAAATTGTCAAAGACCCCAGCCACCCCAGTCATAGACTGTTCTCTCTACTACCGCATGGCAAGCGGTACCAGAGTGCCAAGTCTAGGTCAAAAGGCTTCTCAACAGTTTTACCCCCAAGCCATAAGGCTCCTGAACAGGTAATCAAATGGCTACCCGGACTATTTGCATTGTGTGCCCCCCCCCCCAACCCCTATTTTATGTTGCAGCTACTCTCTGTTTATCATATACGCATAGTCACTTTAACTATACATTCATGTACATACTACCTCAATTGGCCTGACCAACCAGTGCTAACCGGGCTAACTGCATTGTGTCCCACCACCCGCCAACCCCTCCTTTTACACTACTGCTACTCTCGGTTCATCATATATGCATAGTCACTTTAACCATATCTACATGTACATACTACCTCAATCAGCCTGACTAACCGGTGCCTGTATGTAGCCTCTCTACTGTATATAACCTCTCTACTGTATATAACCTCTCTACTGTATATAACCTCTCTACTGTATAGAGCATCTCTACTGTATAGAACCTCTCTAATGTATATAGCCTCTCTACTGTATATAACCTCTCTACTGTATATATCCTCTCTACTGTATATAGCCTCTCTAATGTATATAGCCTCTCTACTGTATATAGCCTCTCTACTGTATAGAGCCTCTCTAATGTATATAGCCTCTCTACTGTATAGAGCCTCTCTACTGTATAGAGCCTCTCTACTGTATATAGCCTCTCTACTGTATATAGCCTCTCTACTGTATAGAGCCTCTCTAATGTATATAGCCTCTCTACTGTATATAGCCTCTCTACTGTATAGAGCCTCTCTAATGTATATAACCTCTCTACTGTATATAGCCTCTCTACTGTATATAGCCTCTCTACTGTATATAACCTCTCTACTGTATATAGCCTCTCTACTGTATATAACCTCTCTACTGTTTATAGCCTCTCTACTGTATATAGCCTCTCTACTGTATATAGCCTCTCTACTGTATAAAGCCTCTCTACTGTATATAGCCTCTCTACTGTATAGAGCCTCTCTACTGTATAGAGCATCTCTAATGTATATAGCCTCTCTAATGTATATAGCCTCTCTACTGTATATAACCTCTCTACTGTATATAGCCTCTCTATTGTATAGAGTCTCTCTACTGTATATGGCCTCTCTACTGTATATAGCCTCTACTGTATATAGCCTATACTGTATATAGCATCTCTACTGTATATAACCTCTACTGTATAAAGCCTCTCTACTGTATATAACCTCTACTGTATATAGCCTCTCTACTGTATAGAGCCTCTCTACTGTATATAACCTCTACTGTATATAGCCTCTCTACTGTATAGAGCCTCTCTACTGTATATAGCCTCTATATAGCTTCTCTACTGTATAGAGCCTCTCTACTGTATATAGCCTCTATATAGTCTCTCTACTGTATATAGCCTCTCTACTGTATATAACCTCTACTGTATATAACCTCTCTACTGTATATAGCCTCTCTACTGTATATAGCCTCTCTACTGTATATAGCCTCTACTGTATATAGCCTCTCTACTGTATATAACCTCTACTGTATATAACCTCTCTACTGTATATAACCTCTCTACTGTATATAACCTCTCTATTGTATATAACCTCTACTGTATATAGCCTCTCTACTGTATAGAGCCTCTCTACTGTATATAACCTCTACTGTATATAGCCTCTCTACTGTATATAGCCTCTCTACTGTATATAGCCTCTACTGTATATAGCCTCTCTACTGTATATAACCTCTACTGTATAAAGCCCCTCTACTGTATATAACCTCTACTGTATAGAGCCTCTCTACTGTATATAACCTCTACTGTATATAACCTCTCTACTGTATATAACCTCTCTACTGTATATAGCCTCTACTGTATATAGCCTCTCTACTGTATAGAGCCTCTCTACTGTATAGAACCTCTCTACTGTATATAGCCTCTACTGTATATAGCCTCTCTACTGTATAGAGCCTCTCTACTGTATAGAACCTCTCTAATGTATATAGCCTCTCTACTGTATATAGCCTCTCTA
Source organism: Oncorhynchus kisutch (assembly GCF_002021735.2). Lineage (NCBI taxonomy): Eukaryota > Metazoa > Chordata > Actinopteri > Salmoniformes > Salmonidae > Oncorhynchus > Oncorhynchus kisutch. Next base: position 14,313,965 of record NW_022261985.1, on the reverse strand, counting down.
CTGTATAGAGCCTCTCTACTGTATAGAACCTCTCTACTGTATAGAGCCTCTACTGTATAGAGCCTCTCTACTGTATATAACCTCTCTACTGTATAGAGCCTCTCTACTGTATATAGCCTCTACTGTATATAGCCTCTACTGTATATAGCCTCTCTACTGTATATAGCCTCTCTACTGTATATAGCCTCTCTACTGTATATAGCCTCTACTGTATATAGCCTATATATATATATTGTTGTATTCAGCATTTCACTGTCAGGTCTACTACACCTGTTGTATTCAGCATTTCACTGTAAGGTCTACTACACCTGTTGTATTCAGCATTTCACTGTCAGGTCTACTACACCTGTTGTATTAAGCATTTCACTGTCAGGTCTACTACACCTGTTGTATTCAGCATTTCACTGTGAGGTCTACTACACCTGTTGTATTCAGCATTTCACTGTAAGGTCTACTACACCTGTTGTATTCAGCATTTCACTGTAAGGTCTACTACACCTGTTGTATTCAGCATTTCACTGTAAGGTCTACTACACCTGTTGTATTCAGCATTTCACTGTAAGGTCTACTACACCTGTTGTATTAAGCATTTCACTGTCAGGTCTACTACACCTGTTGTATTCAGCATTTCACTGTGAGGTCTACTACACCTGTTGTATTCAGCATTTCACTGTAAGGTCTACTACACCTGTTGTATTCAGCATTTCACTGTAAGGTCTACTACACCTGTTGTATTCAGCATTTCACTGTAAGGTCTACTACACCTGTTGTATTCAGCATTTCACTGTAAGGTCTACTACACCTGTTGTATTCAGCATTTCACTGTCAGGTCTACTACACCTGTTGTATTCAGCATTTCACTGTAAGGTCTACTACACCTGTTGTATTCAGCATTTCACTGTCAGGTCTACTACACCTGTTGTATTCAGCATTTCACTGTGAGGTCTACTACACCTGTTGTATTCAGCATTTCACTGTAAGGTCTACTACACCTGTTGTATTCAGCATTTCACTGTGAGGTCTACTACACCTGTTGTATTCAGCATTTCACTGTGAGGTCTACTACACCTGTTGTATTAAGCATTTCACTGTAAGGTCTACCACACCTGTTGTATTCAGCATTTCACTGTGAGGTCTACTACACCTGTTGTATTCAGCATTTCACTGTGAGGTCTACTACACCTGTTGTATTCAGCATTTCACTGTGAGGTCTACCACACCTGTTGTATTCAGCATTTCACTGTGAGGTCTACTACACCTGTTGTATTCAGCATTTCACTGTGAGGTCTACTACACCTGTTGTATTCAGCATTTCACTGTAAGGTCTACTACACCTGTTGTATTCAGCATTTCACTGTGAGGTCTACTACACCTGTTGTATTCAGCATTTCACTGTGAGGTCTACTACACCTGTTGTATTAAGCATTTCACTGTGAGGTCTACCACACCTGTTGTATTCAGCATTTCACTGTGAGGTCTACTACACCTGTTGTATTCAGCATTTCACTGTGAGGTCTACTACACCGGTTGTAGTCAACGCCCGTGACAAATAAACCTCGATTTGATCCCTGGTATGACACTCTTGAAACAATTCCACGTTAGCTTAGTAGAACACATGATCCAATATGATGCTGAATAGCCATTATATTCACAATAAAAGACACATACAAACAGAACCGTTTTCATGCACTTCTTTAATAGATAAGGGTTTTAAATATTCACAACAAATACATTAAGCTCTTTCATCATCTTCTTATATAATACAGTTCTTAAATTATTTTAAACATTTTTACACAACATTTCTTTTTTCTCAGAATGTCATTCTATCAAAACGTCTTTCTCAATCCTTTTATTTCTTCATTTTATATATATGTGTATCTCATTCCATGTTGAGAGTCACCATGCCTCCTATTTTCAAAAACGGCCAGTATCTCCTTTATACAGCTATATACAGATGACGACGATCAGGAGGATGAAGGTGTCGTTTGGGAGGTGGCTTGTGGAATACGTCGGCTTCAGGTGCAGGCAAGGACAGATATGGGGTTCGAAACGACTTACAGTAAAGTAACACAAATAGAAGTAAACCAGAACAGGCAACAACGCTTTGATGGAGAGGAGGACAACTCAACAGGTTATCAGAGTCTCATAGCTTTGATGGAGAGGAGGACAACTCAACAGGTTATCAGAGTCTCATAGCTTTGATGGAGAGGAGGACAACTCAACAGGTTATCAGAGTCTCATAGCTTTGATGGAGAGGAGGACAACTCAACAGGTTGTCAGTAGAGTCTCATAGCTATGATGGAGAGGAGGACAACTCAACAGGTTGTCAGTAGAGTCTCATAGCTTTGATGGAGAGGATGACAACTCCACAGGTTGTCAGTAGAGTCTCATAGCTTTGATGGAGAGGATGACAACTCCACAGGTTGTCAGTAGAGTCTCATAGCTTTGATGGAGAGGACAACTCAACAGGTTGTCTCCATAGCTTTGATGGAGAGGAGGACAACTCAACAGGTTATCAGAGTCTCATAGCTTTGATGGAGAGGAGGACAACTCAACAGGTTGTCTCCATAGCTTTGATGGAGAGGAGGACAACTCAACAGGTTGTCAGTAGAGTCTCATAGCTTTGATGGAGAGGAGGACAACTCAACAGGTTGTCTCCATAGCTTTGATGGAGAGGAGGACAACTCAACAGGTTGTCTCCATAGCTTTGATGGAGAGGAGGACAACTCAACAGGTTGTCAGTAGAGTCTCATAGCTATGATGGAGAGGAGGACAACTCAACAGGTTGTCAGTAGAGTCTCATAGCTTTGATGGAGAGGAGGACAACTCAACAGGTTGTCAGTAGAGTCTCATAGCTTTGATGGAGAGGAGGACAACTCAACAGGTTGTCAGTAGAGTCTCGTAGCTTTGATGGAGAGGAGGACAACTCAACAGGTTGTCAGTAGAGTCTCGTAGCTTTGATGGAGAGGAGGACAACTCAACAGGTTGTCAGTAGAGTCTCATAGCTTTGATGGAGAGGAGGACAACTCAACAGGTTGTCAGTAGAGTCTCATAGCTTTGATAGACCAATGCTTGTGAAGACATCCACAGTCTGCTGCAACAGCATATATATCATAACATAAAGAACATGGCTGTATGCATCCTAAATGGAACACTATCAAATGGAACCCTATCAAATGGAACCCTATCAAACGGAACCCTAGCAAATGGAACGCTATCAAATGGAACCCTATCAAATGGAACCCTATCAAACGGAACCCTAGCAAATGGAACCCTATCAAATGGAGCCCTATTCCCTACATAGAGCCCTAATTCCCTACATAGAGCCCTATTCCCTACATAGAGCCCTTTGGGCCCTGGTCAAAAGGGGGCACTATAAAGGGAATAAGGTGCCATTTGGGATGCCTGTCGATCTGTAAAATAATAAGAGCACTCGTAACAGCTCCTTCCTGCCGTTAGCTCCTTCCTGCCGTTAGCTCCTTCCTGCCGTTAGCTCCTTCCTGCCGTTAGCTCCTTCCTGCCGTTAGCTCCTTCCTGCCGTTAGCTCCTTCCTGCCGTTAGCTCCTTCCTGCCGTTAGCTCCCCCCGGGGTCCTATTGATTCATATTTACAATGATGCCCTAGCACCGGGCCAAACCCGGACCACCCTGGGCCAATTGTGCGCCGCCCCTTTGGGACTCCCAATCACGGCCGGGTTGTGATACAGCCCGGAATCGAACCAGGGTCTGTAGTGATGCCTCTAGCCTTGGATTGCTGCGCCACTCAGAAAAACCCTATATTTTACAGATTCCTGCTGTTAGTCCCTCGGGGGTCATATCGGCTGTTAGTCCCTCGGGGGTCATATCGGCTGTTAGTCCCTCGGGGGTCATATCGGCTGTTAGTCCCTCGGGGGTCATATCGGCTGTTAGTCCCTCGGGGGTCATATCGGCTGTTAGTCCCTCGGGGGTCATATCGGCTGTTAGTCCCTCGGGGGTCATATCGGCTGTTAGTCCCTCGGGGGTCATATCGGCTGTTAGTCCCTCGGGGGTCATATCGGCTGTTAGTCCCTCGGGGGTCATATCGGCTGTTAGTCCCTCGGGGGTCATATCGGCTGTTAGTCCCTCGGGGGTCATATCGGCTGTTAGTCCCTCGGGGGTCATATCTTGGGTTGGGTCACAGTGAACTGAAGACCCAGTGTAATGGAAACGATGTCCTTCAGAAAAATCCATAACATTATACATCTCATGGCAGAAGTCCACATCTCTATTCTGGTTAAACCTCCAGTATTATAATGTTCTCCTCCTGGGCCTAATCTATGACCCAGTTTCCCTAGACACAGTTTCCCTAGAGACAGTTTCCCCAGACACAGTTTCCCCAGACACAGTTTCCCCAGACACAGTTTCCCCAGACACAGTTTCCCCAGACACAGTTTCCCCAGACACAGTTTCCCCAGACACAGTTTCCCCAGACACAGTTTAAGCAATGTCCTAAACTGATCATGTCAAATGGTAGATTCTCCATTGACTGTTCTTCTACAGCGGAGAAACCAGCCATATCCGTCCGTTCATAGGAGGTCCTCGTCACGTGACGACCGGTGTCTTCGTCCCAAATGGAGACCCTCTTCCTTCTCCGGGGAACACTACCTGAGCCAACCGAGTGCAGGGTAAAGTGAATGGGGAACCGTTTTGGGGACGTAGCCGATGCCCCATCTTACACAGCTTTTTGGCTTCCCCAGCAGAACATCAACTGTGTTCCCTTTACAGACGGAACACGATGCGTTTGGAAATTGAGTTTAGGGGTGTTAGTCAACAACTTAAAAATTCATGTTGTGACGGGATTTATTTGTTAATAAAAAAATAAAAAATAAAAGGGAAGTCTCTATTTTTGCTTCTTCGATACATCCCTCCCTTCTTCGATACATCCCTCCCTCACAAAGACACAGACGGAGTTAAAACACTAGATGGCTCTCCTGGTCTCAATAACCACAATTCAGAAAATGTCATTAACAAACGACTCAATAGTTTTACAGGCCTGCCTGTCTACAAAATAATAAAAGGCAAAACGACATCGACAAAAGATGAGTAAAAAAACATCTCCTTCAACACCCTGGAATGACCGCTGCATGACTATAGAAAGGACTGATGGATAGGCAGAAAGGACAGATAGGCAGAAAGGACAGATAGGCAGAAAGGACAGATAGGCAGAAAGGACAGATAGGCAGAAAGGACAGATAGGCAGAAAGGACAGATAGGCAGAAAGGACTGATGGATAGGGAAGAAAGGACAGATAGGCAGAAAGGACAGATAGGCAGAAAGGACAGATAGGCAGAAAGGACAGATAGGCAGAAAGGACAGATAGGCAGAAAGGACAGATAGGCAGAAAGGACAGATAGGCAGAAAGGACAGAAAGGCAGAAAGGACAGATAGGCAGAAAGGACAGATAGGCAGAAAGGACAGATAGGCAGAAAGGACAGATAGGCAGAAAGGACAGATAGGCAGAAAGGACAGATAGGCAGAAAGGACAGATAGGCAGAAAGGACTGATGGATAGGGAAGAAAGGACAGATAGGCAGAAAGGACTGATGGATAGGGAAGAAAGGACAGATAGGCAGAAAGGACAGATAGGCAGAAAGGACAGATAGGCAGAAAGGACAGATAGGCAGAAAGGCAGAAAGGACAGATAGGCAGAAAGGACAGATAGGCAGAAAGGACAGATAGGCAGAAAGGACAGATAGGCAGAAAGGCAGAAAGGACAGATAGGCAGAAAGGACAGATAGGCAGAAAGGACAGATAGGCAGAAAGGACAGATAGGCAGAAAGGACAGATAGGCAGAAAGGACAGATAGGCAGAAAGGACAGATAGGCAGAAAGGACAGATAGGCAGAAAGGACAGATAGGCAGAAAGGCAGAAAGGACAGATAGGCAGAAAGGCAGAAAGGACAGATAGGCAGAAAGGCAGAAAGGACAGATAGGCAGAAAGGACAGATAGGCAGAAAGGACAGATAGGCAGAAAGGCAGAAAGGACAGATAGGCAGAAAGGACAGATAGGCAGAAAGGACAGATAGGCAGAAAGGACAGATAGGCAGAAAGGACAGATAGGCAGAAAGGACAGATAGGCAGAAAGGACAGATAGGCAGAAAGGACAGATAGGCAGAAAGGACAGATAGGCAGAAAATCAGACACAGGATCCATTTCAAAAACACAGCTTGGGGAATACGTTTCCCCCTTGGTACAGCTCTAGGACCAGCTCCCCCCCCCAATCAGAACCTTAACCAATGGGGAGGGAAATTCAGAAGTGACCCAAGACCCCCCCACCCCACCCCCCCAATCAGAACCTTAACCAATGGGGAGGGAAATTCAAGTGACCCAAGACCCCCCCAATCAGAACTTTAACCAATGGGGAGGGAAATTCAAGTGACCCAAGACCACTGACTTTACCCCCCCCACCCCCACATCAGAACCTTAACCAATGGGGAGGGAAATTCAAGTGACCCAAGACCACTGACTTTACCCCCCCACCCCCACACCCCAATCAGAACCTTAACCAATGGGGAGGGAAATTCAAGTGACCCAAGACCACCGACTCCCCCCACCCCCCCAATCAGAACCTTAACCAATGGGGAGGGAAATTCAAGTGACCCAAGACCCCCCCAATCAGAACTTTAACCAATGGGGAGGGAAATTCAAGTGACCCAAGACCACTGACTTTACCCCCCCCACCCCCACATCAGAACCTTAACCAATGGGGAGGGAAATTCAAGTGACCCAAGACCACTGACTTTACCCCCCCACCCCCACACCCTAATCAGAACCTTAACCAATGGGGAGGGAAATTCAAGTGACCCAAGACCACCGACTCCCCCCACCCCCCCAATCAGAACCTTAACCAATGGGGAGGGAAATTCAAAAGTGACCCAAGACGACCGAACCCCCCCCCCCCCCCCCCACCATTAAAATCACACTAGTCTTTCAGGTAGGTGACAGCAGCCATCTTGTTCACAGGTGCAACAGGTGAATGGAGCTTCTGCTTCCTCTGTCTGCGATATTAAAGTCCACGACAAGAAGAGTTGGGGGGGTGGGGTTTGATTGGATGAGTTGGGGGGGTGGGGTTTAATTGGATGAGTTGGGGGGGGGGTGGGGTTTGATTGGATGAGTTGGGGGGGTGGGGTTTGATTGGATGAGTTGGGGGGGTGGGGTTTGATTGGATGAGTTGGGGGGGTGGGGTTTAATTGGATGAGTTGGGGGGGGGGGGGGGGGGGGGGGTTTGATTGGATAGTGTTCTGGGAATGTAACCAAGCTGAGAGGAGGAGCCGTGTCTCGTTGAAGGAGAGCAGTCAAACTTGTAACAGCACAACGCAAATGTAAAACCTTGGACAACAGCAGCTGCTATCCAACATCTAGACTAGAGCAGAACCGCTATTCAATCATTCCCTTCTGACGGGAATATCAGGACGCAGTCCTGGCTCTTCCTTCCTTTAGACTTCACTCTGACCTTCAGCTAGAGGGAGTACCATTGTACAGCGTTCTTGTAAGCTTCCATCCTTCCTCGTACAAACTCACTAGAAAAAAGTCAGTGTCCCCCCCCCCCTCCAAAATAAAACGGTCAAAGAGTCTCTCCGTCCTCCACACCCCCTGTAAACTCGGTCCTAGAGGATTGTGATCGGGATCTCCGTCCTCCCCCCCTCAAAACACCAAGTCAAAACACCAAGTCTGAAGAGGCACTGGCAGCCATCTTAGATTCACACAGTTTCTTTTTCTAACAGACCTGTTGTTGTCCCTTCCAAAACAACGGTCCTCGGCTGATTTCATAAAGGCTCTTTGTGACGCTAACGTTGCGAGCGGAGTTCCCCACTTCTGGTTTTCAGGGGAAAGGGAAGTTAGGTTGAACACACTGTGTGTCCCTGAAAAAAAAAGCGTCTGTTGGCGTTTTTCCGGTCGACTCCACATAAACTAATCCAAATGATCCAAACAAGGGGTTAACATGGAGCTGCTGTGAGCGAAATGACAAAGGCAAGATCCCGGAGTCTGGAAAAAAATGTGGAAAAGCATCCTTCATTGGAAAATGGATCTGTGAGAGAGAGCGCTGAGGGGACAGTCTCAGAGTCGCTGTCCTTTCAGTGAGGCTTGAGTCGAGACAGATCTGTGAGAGAGAGCGCTGAGGGTACAGTCTCAGAGTCGCTGTCCTTTCAGTGAGGCTTGAGTCGAGACAGATCTGTGAGAGAGAGCGCTGAGGGGACAGTCTCAGAGTCGCTGTCCTTTCAGTGAGGCTTGAGTCGAGCATATTCGTGTCTATCACCGGGTAGGAATGCTTTGTAGTGACAGTAAAAACATCAACAATCTCGTCAACAAAAACAAAAACAACATAAAGCTCAGAGCCCCCCCCCCTCCCCACATATCCTTAAAATCCCAAAACAAACAAGAACTGGGGATTTTTTTTCTTCAAATAAATAAATTCTTTCAAGTCCTCTTCCCAAAGGGTCGACTCCGCCCCCCTGGGAAATCCAGCTCATCAGCGATTGGCTCAGACCTGGCCCCTTCATCTCGGGTAACCAATGAGCAGCCAGGAAAAGAAGTGTGGTTTCCTGTTTCTGTAGCTCCTCCCTCTTCGTCATGGAGGGGAGTGAGAAGGCGTGTGCTGCCCAAACCCATCGACCTCTAACCTCTCTTGACCCCTAACCCCAATCCTGTCCTTGTGCTCTCAACAGTTACATTCCTCCTTCATCAGTCCTAGAATCAAGAAGTGCTGTTCTCTCCTTTTACAGTTCTCTCTTCTTCCTCTGGTTTGGTTTCTTCAGTGTGTCTGGTTGTGTGTCATTCAACTTTTCTTTTCCTTGTTTCTAAAATCAGATGTTGTAGTTTTTCCCCGATGTGGTGATTCCCCAGATCTCATCTGTAGAGCTCCTGAGACGTGGCTCGGAGAGAGGAAGAGGCTGGCCGTCTGTCTCTCCAGGTGTGGAAAGTAGAAAACAGCACGTTCTTTTGAGACTAGGATGTTGGTTTTTGGTTAAATGGATGAAGAAATCCACCGCAGGAACACAAGACTTGTTGAAGAGGGACGAGGGATGGACTGGCTGAACTGGTGGAATCTGGATCAGCATCTTATTTAAATGCTGAAAACTCCCCTGGAATGAAGAGAAGAGAGAGACGATCAGGTTGGAAGAGAGGAGAGAGAGACAGCAGTACAGAGTGGGAGAGAGAGAGAGAGAGACAGCAGTACAGAGTGGAAGAGAGAGAGAGAGAGAGAGAGAGAGAGGAGAGAGAGACAGCAGTACAGAGTGACGAGGGATGGACTGGCTGAACTGGTGGAATCTGGATCAGCATCTTATTTAAATGCTGAAAACTCCCCTGGAATGAAGAGGAGAGAGAGAAGATCAGGTTGGAAGAGAGGAGAGAGGAGACAGCAGTACAGAGTGGAAGAGAGAGAGAGGAGAGAGATAGCAGTACAGAGTGGAAGAGAGAGAGAGGAGAGAGAGACAGCAGTACAGAGTGGAAGAGAGAGAGAGGAGAGAGAGACAGCAGTACAGAGTGGAAGAGAGAGAGACAGCAGTACAGAGTGGAAGAGAGAGAGGAGAGAGAGCAGTACAGAGTGGAAGAGAGAGAGAGGAGAGAGAGCAGTACAGAGTGGAAGAGAGAGAGAGGAGAGAGACAGCAGTACAGAGTGGAAGAGAGAGAGGAGAGAGAGCAGTACAGAGTGGAAGAGAGAGAGGAGAGAGAGCAGTACAGAGTGGAAGAGAGAGAGAGGAGAGAGACAGCAGTACAGAGTGGAAGAGAGAGAGATCTATTATTTCAACAGTAACACTCTGTACATGGAGAAACTACAGGACCCCCAGGGCGTGTGGCCCCTCACCGTATCCCCCCTGTATCGGGGTTTTGGGGGAGGAGCAGGCGTACAGGCTGAAGTCCTCCGTCTGGAACCCGGCTCGGTTCAGTGAGGGTTCCGACGCGGAGCGGTGGATCTTGGGTAAAGAACGCGCCAGCAGCTCAATGGAAGCCAGGATCTGACAGAGGAGGTCAGAGGTAAAAAAAGAAAGAAAAAAAAGGTCACCACCAACAACATCAGGAGAAAACACAGGAGGTTATTAGGTCATCCCTAGCCAATCACCTCTCTCGAATCACTCGTCTCAAATAGGGACATAGCTGACAGCCAAGTCAGAGAAACTTAGATTGAGGCTGTCAGCAGAACCTCACCTGGGCTTTCCAGTAGCTTTTAAAAACACAGTGAGACGTTAGTGTGAATGTATTTCTAGTACTCTGAGGCCACCTGGTGGTGGAAATAACACATTCTCCTTCATACATACAAGTTAAACAACGCCAAGGAGGCGTTAACCTCATGAGCAGGAAGAGGTTTCTGGTGAGGTGAATATCTTGGTGGGGTGGATAGTCTTGGTCATTTTAAAAGATTCAGCTCAACCCCTGGCATGTACAGTGAAGTGTTCTCCGTCGTTACCGGAGGGAATAGGGGTCCCGTCTCCATAGTTACCTGAGGGAATAGGGGTCCCGTCTCCATCGTTACCTGAGGGAATAGGGGTCCCGTCTCCATCGTTACCTGAGGGAATAGGGGTCCCGTCTCCATCGTTACCTGAGGGAATAGGGGTCCCGTCTCCATCGTTACCTGAGGGAATAGGGGTCCCGTCTCCATCGTTACCTGAGGGAATAGGGGTCCCGTCTCCATTGTTACCTGAGGGAATAGGGGTCCCGTCTCCATAGTTACCTGAGGGAATAGGGGTCCCGTCTCCATAGTTACCTGAGGGAATAGGGGTCCCGTCTCCATAGTTACCTGAGGGAATAGGGGTCCCGTCTCCATAGTTACCTGAGGGAATTGGGGTCCCGTCTCCATAGTTACCTGAGGGAATAGGGGTCCCGTCTCCATAGTTACCTGAGGGAATTGGGGTCCCGTCTCCATAGTTACCTGAGGGAATAGGGTCCCGTCCTCCGTCGTTACCTGAGGGAATAGGGGTCCCGTCCTCCGTCGTTACCTGAGGGAATAGGGGTCCCGTCTCCATAGTTACCGGAGGGAATAGGGGTCCTGTCTCCATAGTTACCGGAGGGAATAGGGGTCCAGTCTCCATAGTTACCGGAGGGAATAGGGGTCCAGTCTCCATAGTTACCGGAGGGAATAGGGGTCCCGTCTCCATAGTTACCTGAGAGAATAGGGGTCCCGTCTCCATAGTTACCGGAGGGAATAGGGGTCCCATCTCCATAGTTACCGGAGGGAATATGGGTCCTGTCTCCATAGTTACCTGAGGGAATAGGGGTCCAATCTCCATAGTTACCTGAGGGAATAGGGGTCGTTCCTCTCTCTTCTTCTTCATACAGTCAGCCATCAGCCTCCTCATGGCTTTAGGACAGTTGGAGCGCACCTTACTGAGGTCAGGAGACAGGTATCCCCGACCCACCATGAAGATTATCTAGAGGGGAGAGGTGGAGGGTTAGAGGTCAGAGGTCAGGAGACAGGTATCCCTGACCCACCATGAAGATTATCTAGAGGGGAGAGGTGGAGGGTTAGAGGTCAGAGGTCAGGAGACAGGTATCCCCGACCCACCATGAAGATTATCTAGAGGAGAGAGGTACAGGGTCAGAGGTCAGGGGTAGGAGACCTTGCTCAGGTAGGACAGGACCCCAGACATCAATTCCTAGAGAACATTATAAATGAATATTATAGATGTATATAAAACAGGAGAGATATCTACCTGGTCTCTGTTATTGATGTTGGAGTAGGGCAAGGCCCCAGACATCAACTCGTAGAGAACTATCCCGAAGGCGTAGACGTCAGACTGGAAGCTGTAAGGGTTCTTATCCTGCAGACGGATGACCTCTGGGGCCTACAGGCAGACGGGGGGGACAGCAGAGTCACACAGTTTACCAAGATATACAGCCTTCATTGGGCAGGGTTGGGCTCAATTACAGTCAAGTCAAGAAGTACACTGACAATTACAATTCTCTTCAAATGGAGGAACATTTGGAATTATAATTTTTGGGTTTACTTCCTGAATTGATTGGAATTGACCTTTCACCCTGTACACTGGGTCTCAAAAGTATCGTCCTTGCGCCTTCCGTCCTCGCCTCCTCCTCAAACCGCACTGGAGGAGAAGATTTGAGGTACCGCCCCCCCCAGACCCTCTCCACCAATGAGCTTTGAGATGGAGGCCAGAAGAGGGTAAGGAATTGAAGAAAGACTAATTGCGTCCCATTAAGACTGATGCGTCCCGAGCTCATGTCCCATTTAGACTGATGCGTCCCGAGCTCATGTCCCATTTAGACTGATGCGTCCCGAGCTCACGTCCCATTTAGACTGATGCGTCCCGAGCTCACGTCACATTTAGACTGATGCGTCCCGAGCTCACGTCACATTTAGACTGATGCGTCCCGAGCGCACGTCACATTTAGACTGATGCGTCCCGAGCTCATGTCACATTTAGACTGATGCGTCCCGAGCTCATGTCACATTTAGACTGATGCGTCCCGAGCTCATGTCCCATTTAGACTGATGCGTTTATTGACTTTGTTTCCTAGAAACCAACAGATATCTGATCCTTTCAGAGCAGCTCTGATCACGTAGATTACACATTCTGACAACGCAGATTACATTCTGACAACGCAGATTACATTCTGACAACGCAGATTACATTCTGACAACGCAGATTACATTCTGATAACGTAGATTACATTCTGACAACATTCTGATAACGTAGATTACATTCTGATAACGTAGATTACATTCTGATAACGTAGATTACATTCTGATAACGTAGATTACATTCTGATAATGTAGATTACATTCTGATAACGTAGATTACATTCTGACAACATTCTGATAACGTAGATTACATTCTGATAACGTAGATTACATTTTGACAACGTTACGTTCTGATAATGTAGATTACATTCTGACAACGTCACATTCTGATAACGTAGAATACATTCTGACAACATTCTGATAACGTAGATTACATTCTGATAACGTAGATTACATTCTGATAACGTAGATTACATTCTGATAACGTAGATTACATTCTGATAACGTAGATTACATTCTGATAACGTAGATTACATTCTGATAACGTAGATTACACATTCTGACAACGCAGATTACATTCTGACAACGCAGATTACATTCTGACAACGCAGATTACATTCTGACAACGCAGATTACATTCTGATAACGTAGATTACATTCTGACAACATTCTGATAACGTAGATTACATTCTGATAACGTAGATTACATTCTGATAACGTAGATTACATTCTGATAACGTAGATTACATTCTGATAATGTAGATTACATTCTGATAACGTAGATTACATTCTGACAACATTCTGATAACGTAGATTACATTCTGATAACGTAGATTACATTTTGACAACGTTACGTTCTGATAATGTAGATTACATTCTGACAACGTCACATTCTGATAACGTAGAATACATTCTGACAACATTCTGATAACGTAGATTACATTCTGATAACGTAGATTACATTCTGATAACGTAGATTACATTCTGATAACGTAGATTACATTCTGATAACGTAGATTACATTCTGATAACGTAGATTACATTCTGATAACGTAGATTACATTCTGATAACGTAGATTACACATTCTGACAACGTAGATTACACATTCTGACAACGTAGATTACATTCTGACAACGTAGATTACATTCTGATAACGTAGATTACATTCTGATAACGTAGATTACATTCTGACAACATTCTGATAACGTAAATTACATTCTGATAACGTAGATTAATGTGGTTAGAGGGTTGGGCCAGTAACCGGAAGGTTGCTGGATCGAATCCACGAGCTGACAAGGTAAAGAAATCTGAGCAAGGCAGTTAACCCACTGTTCCCCGGGCCCTGAGCAAGGCAGTTAACCCACTGTTCCCCGGGCCCTGAGCAAGGCAGTTAACCCACTGTTCCCCGGGCCCTGAGCAAGGCAGTTAACCCACTGTTCCCCGGGCCCTGAGCAAGGCAGTTAACCCACTGTTCCCCAGGCGCTGAAGACGTGGATGTTGACTAAGGCATCCCCCCCGCACCTCTCTGATTCAGAGGGGTTTGTGGGTTAAATGCGGAAGACACATTTCAATTGGACAACTGACTAGGTATCCCCCTTTCCCTAGATTGAATTCTAATAATGTAGAATAATGTAGATTGAATTCTAATAATGTAGAATAATGTAGATTGAATTCTAATTATGTAGAATAATGTAGATTGAATTCTAATAAATGTAGAATAATGTAGATTGAATTCTCTTTCTGGTTGTTTAGTCTATTCAGGTTCTCCTCTTAATCCCTGCAGTATCACTCACCATCCACAGGATGGAGCCAGAGAGCTGTTCAAACTGGTGGGAGCCGCTCCAACGGGACTTCACTGTGGCCAGGCCGAAGTCTCCTATCTTCACGGTCAGGTCCTCGTGTAGGAAGATGTCTGGGAGGGGAGGGGTTAAGGAACAGAAAGCTAAGGGACCGCTGTCTGGGAGGGGTTAAGGAACAGAAAGCTAAGGGACCGTTGTCTGGGAGGGGAGGGGTTAAGGAACAGAAAGCTAAGGGAGGGGAGGGGTTAAGGAACAGAAAGCTAAGGGACCGTTGTCTGGGAGGGGAGGGGTTAAGGAACAGAAAGCTAAGGGAGGGGAGGGGTTAAGGAACAGAAAGCTAAGGGACCGTTGTCTGGGAGGGGAGGGGTTAAGGAACAGAAAGCTAAGGAACCGTTGTCTGGGAGGGGAGGGGTTAAGGAACAGAAAGCTAAGGGACCGCTGTCTGGGAGGGGAGGGGTTAAGGAACAGAAAGCTAAGGGAGGGGAGGGGTTAAGGAACAGAAAGCTAAGGGACCACTGTCTGGGGCGAGGGGGAGCGGGGGAGCTCCGTCTGGGGAGCGGGGGAGCTCCGTCTGGGGAGCGGGGGAACTCCGTCTGGGGAGAGGGGGAGCTCAGTCTGGGGAGAGGGGGAGCTCAGTCTGGGGAGAGGGGGAGCTCAGTCTGGGGAGAGGGGGAGCTCTGTCTGGGGAGAGGGGGAGCTCTGTCTGGGGAGAGGGGGAGCTCTGTCTGGGGAGAGGGGGAGCTCTGTCTGGGGAGAGGGGGAGCTCTGTCTGGGGAGAGGGGGAGCTCTGTCTGGGGAGAGGGGGAACTCAGTCTGGGGAGAGGGGGAACTCAGTCTGGGGAGAAGGGGAGCTCAGTCTGGGGAGAGGGGGAGCTCAGTCTGGGGAGAGGGGGAGCACAGTCTGGGAGGGGAGGGGTTAAGGAACAGAAAGCTAAGGGACCGCTGTCTGGGGCGAGGGGGAGCGGGGGAGCTCCGTCTGGGGAGCGGGGGAGCTCCGTCTGGGGAGCTCCGTCTGGGGAGCGGGGGAGCTCCGTCTGGGAAGCGGGGGAACTCCGTCTGGGAAGCGGGGGAACTCCGTCTGGGAAGCGGGGGAACTCCGTCTGGGAAGCGGGGGAACTCCGTCTGGGAAGCGGGGGAACTCCGTCTGGGAAGCGGGGGAACTCCGTCTGGGAAGCGGGGGAACTCCGTCTGGGAAGCGGGGGAACTCCGTCTGGGGAGAAGGGGAGCTCAGTCTGGGGAGAGGGGGAGCTCAGTCTGGGGAGAGGGGGAGCTCAGTCTGGGGAGAGGGGGAGCTCTGTCTGCACCAACACTTGTCTCTGTCTCACCTAGTCCACCTGAAGATGGAGGCACTAACTGTAGGTCCCTCTGAATAACAGCGTCCTGCTAAATGACTACCATGTAAAAACAGATCTGAACACAAAGACTATGTCCTATCGAAGACATGTTGATTAGGTGACACAGCGGAGAGAGGTGATTATGACTGCCTTCCTTATAGAATGGGTCAAAGGTCAGACAGACTGAAAGGTGCTTGTTGGAAAAAAGGTGAAAGGTCAGAGAGGATACTGTTGCTCTTCAGGTCTCTGTGGATGATGGATTTGGCGTGCAGGTAACTAGGGAGGAAAACCACAACAATGCCATGTTAGTTAGTAAACAAACACTGGTACACTAGACATATTTACAGTCCCAGGTTAGTTAGTAATCAATAAACACTGGTACACTAGACATATTTACAGTCCCAGGTTAGTTAGTAATCAATAAACACTGGTACTATCCACGTTAAGACTCTCCTAACCTCCACTGTACCAGTCTGTCCACGTTAAGACTCTCCTAACCTCCACTGTACCAGTCTGTCCACGTTAAGACTCTCCTAACCTCCACTGTACCAGTCTGTCCACGTTAAGACTCTCCTAACCTCCACTGTACCAGTCTGTCCACGTTAAGCCTCTCCTAACCTCCACTGTACCAGTCTGTCCACGTTAAGCCTCTCCTAACCTCCACTGTACCAGTCTGTCCACGTTAAGACTCTCCTAACCTCCACTGTACCAGTCTGTCCACGTTAAGACTCTCCTAACCTCCACTGTACCAGTCTGTCCACGTTAAGACTCTCCTAACCTCCACTGTACCAGTCTGTCCACGTTAAGACTCTCCTAACCTCCACTGTACCAGTCTGTCCACGTTAAGACTCTCCTAACCTCCACTGTACCAGTCTGTCCACGTTAAGACTCTCCTAACCTCCACTGTACCAGTCTGTCCACGTTAAGACTCTCCTAACCTCCGCTGTACCAGTCTGTCCACGTTAAGACTCTCCTAACCTCCACTCTACCAGTCTGTCCACGTTAAGCCTCTCCTAACCTCCACTGTACCAGTCTGTCCACGTTAAGACTCTCCTAACCTCCACTGTACCAGTCTGTCCACGTTAAGACTCTCCTAACCTCCACTGTACCAGTCTGTCCACGTTAAGACTCTCCTAACCTCCACTCTACCAGTCTGTCCACGTTAAGACTCTCCTAATCTCCACTCTACCAGTCTGTCCACGTTAAGCCTCTCCTAACCTCCACTGTACCAGTCTGTCCGTCTTAAGACTCTCCTAACCTCCACTGTACCAGTCAGTCTGTGTTAAGCCTCTCCTAACCTCCACTGTACCAGTCTGTCCTTGTTAAGACTCTCCTAACCTCCACTGTACCAGTCAGTCTGTGTTAAGCCTCTCCTAACCTCCACTGTACCAGTCTGTCCACGTTAAGCCTCTCCTAACCTCCACTGTACCAGTCAGTCTGTGTTAAGCCTCTCCTAACCTCCACTGTACCAGTCTGTCCTTGTTAAGACTCTCCTAACCTCCACTGTACCAGTCAGTCTGTGTTAAGCCTCTCCTAACCTCCACTGTACCAGTCTGTCCACGTTAAGCCTCTCCTAACCTCCACTGTACCAGTCAGTCTGTGTTAAGCCTCTCCTAACCTCCACTGTACCAGTCTGTCCTTGTTAAGAATCTCCTAACCTCCACTGTACCAGTCAGTCTGTGTTAAGCCTCTCCTAACCTCCACTGTACCAGTCTGTCCACGTTAAGCCTCTCCTAACCTCCACTGTACCAGTCAGTCTGTGTTAAGCCTCTCCTAACCTCCACTGTACCAGTCTGTCCTTGTTAAGACTCTCCTAACCTCCACTGTACCAGTCAGTCTGTGTTAAGCCTCTCCTAACCTCCACTGTACCAGTCTGTCCACGTTAAGCCTCTCCTAACCTCCACTGTACCAGTCAGTCTGTGTTAAGCCTCTCCTAACCTCCACTGTACCAGTCTGTCCTTGTTAAGAATCTCCTAACCTCCACTGTACCAGTCAGTCTGTGTTAAGCCTCTCCTAACCTCCACTGTACCAGTCTGTCCACGTTAAGCCTCTCCTAACCTCCACCGTAGCAGAGTTGTGAGTTCTGCAGGTACCTACAGTAGTTCAGAGGCTGACTCATTTAAATGCAGCTCTATCTGCTCTGTTGTGTTGGCCAGAGACTGAGCACATCAATGCCTTATGAGACAGACAATGGAGAGTAGGAGAGTCAGCGTAGGGGACGAGGGAGTCAACCAGGAGAGGCAGCGTAGGGGACGAGGGCGTGAACCAGGAGAGTCAGCGTAGGGGACGAGGGCGTCAACCAGGAGAGTCAGCGTAGGGGACGAGGGTGTCAACCAGGAGAGTCAGCGTAGGGGACGAGGGCGTGAACCAGGAGAGTCAGCGTAGGGGACGAGGGAGTCAACCAGGAGAGTCAGCGTAGGGGACGAGGGCGTAAACCAGGAGAGTCAGCATAGGAGACGAGGGCGTCAACCAGGAGAGTCAGCATAGGAGACGAGGGAGTCAACCAGGAGAGTCAGCGTAGGGGACGAGGGCGTCAACCAGGAGAGTCAGCGTAGGGGACGAGGGAGTGAACCAGGAGAGTCAGCGTAGGGGACGAGGGCGTCAACCAGGAGAGTCAGCGTAGGGGACGAGGGCGTGAACCAGGAGAGTCAGCGTAGGGGACGAGGGCGTGAACCAGGAGAGTCAGCGTAGGGGACGAGGGCGTGAACCAGGAGAGTCAGCATAGGGGACGAGGGCGTCAACCAGGAGAGTCAGCGTAGGGGACGAGGGAGTCAACCAGGAGAGTCAGCGTAGGGGACGAGGGCGTGAACCAGGAGAGTCAGCATAGGGGACGAGGGCGTCAACCAGGAGAGTCAGCATAGGGGACGAGGGCGTCAACCAGGAGAGTCAGCGTAGGGGACGAGGGCGTCAACCAGGAGAGTCAGCATAGGGGACGAGGGAGTGAACCAGGAGAGTCAGCGTAGGGGACGAGGGCGTCAACCAGGAGAGTCAGCGTAGGGGACGAGGGCGTCAACCAGGAGAGTCAGCGTAGGGGACGAGGGTGTCAACCAGGAGAGTCAGCGTAGGGGACGAGTGTGTGAACCAGGGGATGCATCCCAATAGCAGCCTATTCCCTATGTCTGGGACTAGTTCTGGGAACAGGGTGCTAGTCGGGGTACATCCTGTGTGTTGTGGACTAACTCACTCCATGCCCTGTGCGGTTTGCCGGGCGATGTCTATGAGCTTGATCATCTCAAACTTGGTCTCTATGATGTGTAGATGGTGGTAGAGGGAGGAGCCCTCACACCACTGGGTCACGATGGCCAGCTGAGGCTTGGTGGTGTAACCCATGAACAGCAGGATGTTGACGTGACGCGTCTTCCTGTTAGGAAGCAGGGAGAGGATGTCAAAACCACTGAGAAGGAGCTTTTAGTTACCTATCCAGCTATTTCATGACAAAACACAGAAGCCCTGCTATTTCATGACAAAACACAGAAGCCCTGCTGTTTCATGACAAAACACAGAAGCCCTGCTGTTTCATGACAAAACACAGAAGCCCTGCTGTTTCATGACAAAACACAGAAGCCCTGCTGTTTCATGACAAAACACAGAAGCCCTGCTGTTTCATGACAAAACACAGAAGCCCTGCTGTTTCATGACAAAACACAGAAGCCCTGCTATTTCATGACAAAACACAGAAGCCCTGCTATTTCATGACAAAACACAGAAGCCCTGCTATTTCATGACAAAACACAGAAGCCCTGCTATTTCATGACAAAACACAGAAGCCCTGCTATTTCATGACAAAACACAGAAGCCCTGCTATTTCATGACAAAACACAGAAGCCCTGCTATTTCATGACAGAACACAGAAGCCCTGCTATTTCATGACAAAACACAGAAGCCCTGCTATTTCATGACAAAACACAGAAGCCCTGCTATTTCATGACAAAACACAGAAGCCCTGCTGTTTCATGACAAAACACAGAAGCCCTGCTGTTTCATGACAAAACACAGAAGCCCTGCTGTTTCATGACAAAACACAGAAGCCCTGCTGTTTCATGACAAAACACAGAAGCCCTGCTGTTTCATGACAAAACACAGAAGCCCTGCTGTTTCATGACAAAACACAGAAGCCCTGCTGTTTCATGACAAAACACAGAAGCCCTGCTATTTCATGACAAAACACAGAAGCCCTGCTATTTCATGACAAAACACAGAAGCCCTGCTATTTCATGACAAAACACAGAAGCCCTGCTATTTCATGACAAAACACAGAAGCCCTGCTATTTCATGACAAAACACAGAAGCCCTGCTATTTCATGACAAAACACAGAAGCCCTGCTGTTTCATGACAAAACACAGAAGCCCTGCTGTTTCATGACAAAACACAGAAGCCCTGCTGTTTCATGACAAAACACAGAAGCCCTGCTGTTTCATGACAAAACACAGAAGCCCTGCTGTTTCATGACAAAACACAGAAGCCCTGCTGTTTCATGACAAAACACAGAAGCCCTGCTGTTTCATGACAAAACACAGAAGCCCTGCTGTTTCATGACAAAACACAGAAGCCCTGCTATTTCATGACAAAACACAGAAGCCCTGCTATTTCATGACAAAACACAGAAGCCCTGCTATTTCATGACAAAACACAGAAGCCCTGCTATTTCATGACAAAACACAGAAGCCCTGCTATTTCATGACAAAACACAGAAGCCCTGCTATTTCATGACAAAACACAGAAGCCCTGCTATTTCATGACAAAACACAGAAGCCCTGCTATTTCATGACAAAACACAGAAGCCCTGCTATTTCATGACAAAACACAGAAGCCCTGCTATTTCATGACAAAACACAGAAGCCCTGCTATTTCATGACAAAACACAGAAGCCCTGCTATTTCATGACAAAACACAGAAGCCCTGCTATTTCATGACAAAACACAGAAGCCCTGCTATTTCATGACAAAACACAGAAGCCCTGCTATTTCATGACAAAACACAGAAGCCCTGCTGTTTCATGACAAAACACAGAAGCCCTGCTGTTTCATGACAAAACACAGAAGCCCTGCTGTTTCATGACAAAACACAGAAGCCCTGCTGTTTCATGACAAAACACAGAAGCCCTGCTGTTTCATGACAAAACACAGAAGCCCTGCTGTTTCATGACAAAACACAGAAGCCCTGCTGTTTCATGACAAAACACAGAAGCCCTGCTGTTTCATGACAAACACAGAAGCCCTGCTGTTTCATGACAAAACACAGAAGCCCTGCTGTTTCATGACAAAACACAGAAGCCCTGCTGTTTCATGACAAAACACAGAAGCCCTGCTGTTTCATGACAAAACACAGAAGCCCTGCTATTTCATGACAAAACACAGAAGCCCTGCTATTTCATGACAAAACACAGAAGCCCTGCTATTTCATGACAAAACACAGAAGCCCTGCTATTTCATGACAAAACACAGAAGCCCTGCTATTTCATGACAAAACACAGAAGCCCTGCTATTTCATGACAAAACACAGAAGCCCTGCTATTTCATGACAAAACACAGAAGCCCTGCTATTTCATGACAAAACACAGAAGCCCTGCTATTTCATGACAAAACACAGAAGCCCTGCTATTTCATGACAAAACACAGAAGCCCTGCTATTTCATGACAAAACACAGAAGCCCTGCTATTTCATGACAAAACACAGAAGCCCTGCTATTTCATGACAAAACACAGAAGCCCTGCTATTTCATGACAAAACACAGAAGCCCTGCTATTTCATGACAAAACACAGAAGCCCTGCTATTTCATGACAAAACACAGAAGCCCTGCTATTTCATGACAAAACACAGAAGCCCTGCTATTTCATGACAAAACACAGAAGCCCTGCTATTTCATGACAAAACACAGAAGCCCTGCTATTTCATGACAAAACACAGAAGCCCTGCTATTTCATGACAAAACACAGAAGCCCTGCTATTTCATGACAAAACACAGAAGCCCTGCTATTTCATGACAAAACACAGAAGCCCTGCTATTTCATGACAAACACAGAAGCCCTGCTATTTCATGACAAAACACAGAAGCCCTGCTATTTCATGACAAAACACAGAAGCCCTGCTATTTCATGACAAAACACAGAAGCCCTGCTATTTCATGACAAAACACAGAAGCCCTGCTATTTCATGACAAAACACAGAAGCCCTGCTATTTCATGACAAAACACAGAAGCCCTGCTATTTCATGACAAAACACAGAAGCCCTGCTATTTCATGACAAAACACAGAAGCCCTGCTATTTCATGACAAAACACAGAAGCCCTGCTATTTCATGACAAAACACAGAAGCCCTGCTATTTCATGACAAAACACAGAAGCCCTGCTATTTCATGACAAAACACAGAAGCCCTGCTATTTCATGACAAAACACAGAAGCCCTGCTATTTCATGACAAAACACAGAAGCCCTGCTGTTTCATGACAAAACACAGAAGCCCTGCTATTTCATGACAAAACACAGAAGCCCTGCTATTTCATGACAAAACACAGAAGCCCTGCTATTTCATGACAAAACACAGAAGCCCTGCTATTTCATGACAAAACACAGAAGCCCTGCATTTCATGACAAAACACAGAAGCCCTGCTATTTCATGACAAAACACAGAAGCCCTGCTATTTCATGACAAAACACAGAAGCCCTGCTATTTCATGACAAAACACAGAAGCCCTGCTATTTCATGACAAAACACAGAAGCCCTGCTATTTCATGACAAAACAGAGAAGCCCTGCTATTTCATGACAAAACAGAGAAGCCCTGCTGTTTCATGACAAAACAGAAGCCCTGTTATTTCATGACAAAACAGAGAAGCCCTGCTGTTTCATGACAAAACAGAAGCCCTGCTGTTTCATGACAAAACAGAAGCCCTGTTATTTCATGACAAAACAGAAGCCCTGTTATTTCATGACAAAACAGAGAAGCCCTGCTGTTTCATGACAAAACAGAAGCCCTGCTGTTTCATGACAAAACAGAAGCCCTGTTATTTCATGACAAAACAGAAGCCCTGTTATTTCATGACAAAACAGAAGCCCTGTTATTTCATGACAAACCAGAAGCCCTGCTATTTCATGACAAAACAGAAGCCCTGTTTACACTATACTTGTCGGTTATACTCTAAGACCTATAAGGTAGCAGTTAATTACCTCGACGTCTGAAGGTAAAACTAGTATTCCACCACTGTGTACATGCCGAGCTTTTCATGACATGACTTCACCGTTAAAACGTGTCTTACCGGAGGACACCCACTTCGTTCTTAAAGGCCTGTAGCTGCTGTGGGGTGGGAGCTGTCACGTTCAACATCTTCACAGCCACGTCTCCGTGCCACTTGCCCTTAAAGACGGTCCCAAAGGATCCAGAGCCTATCCTCTGACCCAGGGTGATCTGACCTTCTGGGATCTCCCAGTCGTCACTAGAGTCCCGTCTGCCCAGGGTTTTCTACATGGGACACACACACACACACACACACACACACACACACACACACACACACACACACACACACACACACAGATGGTTTTACTTCCTGCTTTACAACAGAGCCGGTCTTAAAGTGGCTGCGCACGGCGACAGGCTCTGTGCGTGTCACCACACTGTGTGTGTTTTTACTAGGTCTTTCTCCAACTGAATACCTGGACATCTTGACAACTCCTGTAGTCATTGGTTGGCATCTCAGTCATATTGTAAACTTATTGATCCTGCTTTGTGATACACCAATCAGCTCTAAGGTCTGTGTTCCTTATACACCAATCAGCTCTAAGGTCTGTGTTCCTTATACACCAATCAGCTCTAAGGTCTGTGTTCCTTATACACCAATCAGCTCTAAGGTCTGTGTTCCTTATACACCAATCAGCTCTAAGGTCTGTGTTCCTTATACACCAATCAGCTCTAAGGTCTGTGTTCCTTATACACCAATCAGCTCTAAGGTCTGTGTTCCTTATACACCAATCAGCTCTAAGGTCTGTGTTCCTTATACACCAATCAACTCTAGGGTCTGTGTTCCTTATACACCAATCAGCTCTAGGGTCTGTGTTCCTTATACACCAATCAGCTCTAGGAAGGTCTGTGTTCCTTATACACCAATCAGCTCTAGGAAGGTCTGTGTTCCTTATACACCAATCAGCTCTAGGAAGGTCTGTGTTCCTTATACACCAATCAGCTCTAGGGTCTGTGTTCCTTATACACCAATCAGCTCTAAGGTCTGTGTTCCTTATACACCAATCAGCTCTAAGGTCTGTGTTCCTTATACACCAATCAGCTCTAAGGTCTGTGTTCCTTATACACCAATCAGCTCTAAGGTCTGTGTTCCTTATACACCAATCAGCTCTAAGGTCTGTGTTCCTTATACCTCAATCAGCTCTAGGAAGGTCTGTGTTTTGTAGTGGTTGTGTCTCACCATCTTATTGCGGTCGTCAGACGAGGACGATGACTTCCTCTCTCTCTGTGGACACGGAGACTTCTGAGGAGCCTTCACATTGGTCAATGAGCCAGGCAGCGAGGCTGGGGGCGTGGCCGACAGCCCTGCAGTCGACCCTAATTGGAAGTAGGAGAGGGAGGGAGGGGGTTAGGGAGGGAGGGAGGGAGGGGTGGAGGAGGAAAACAAAAGAAAAGGAAAGATGAGGATGAGGAGGAACGGAGGGCAAACAGAAGGCGGTAGGAGGAGGAAGAGGAGGAAGAGGAGGAAGAGGAGGAAGACAGGGCTTGAGTGATAGAGAGAAGGGATATGTCCAGTCCCAAACTGACCCCTAGACCCTATGCCCTGGGATCGACCCCTAGACCCTATGCCCTGGGATCGACCCCTAGACCCTATGCCCTGGGATCGACCCCTAGACCCTATGCCCTGGGATCGACCCCTAGACCCTATGCCCTGGGATCGACCCCTAGACCCTATGCCCTGTGATCGACCCCTAGACCCTATGCCCTAGGATCGACCCCTAGACCCTATGCCCTAGGATCGAACCCTAGACCCTAGGATCGAACCCTAGACCCTATGCCCTGGGATCGACCCCTAGACCCTATGCCCTAGGATCGACCCCTAGACCCTATGCCCTAGGATCGCCCCCTAGACCCTAGGATCGACCCCTAGACCCTATGCCCTATGCCCTAGGATTGACCCCTAGACCCTATGCCCTAGGATCGACCCCTAGACCCTATGCCCTAGGATCGACCCCTAGACCCTATGCCCTAGGATCGACCCCTAAGGTCTAGGGTCTGATCACAGGCTCTAGGGGTCCGCTCACAGGCTCTAGGGGTCCGATCATAGGGTCTAGGGGTCCGATCATAGGGTCTAGGGGTCCGATCATAGGGTCGATCATAGGGCAAGGTTCCCCAATGGGCGATTTTATTTGGCTCCCAAAATGTTCAGATCCAAAAATATTTTGTACATATTTTATTAATAATAATAATAGTTCATTAATGAAACATAAAGAAACTGTAAAATCAGAAAATGAGCTCAGGGATTTTACATTGAGGAAATCTGTCCAACTATTCCAACGCATAAAGAGACTGACATGTAATCAAGGCTTGAAATGATGTTTCCTCTAATATATATCTATCTATCCATTTGGGATCCTTGCGGTCAATTTGCAGCGATACAAATGATAACTATAACTATGATAACTATAACTATGCTCCAGCAACCCCTTACCATCCGCTCAAGGATGAAGAGGGATCCTTGGCGTAAGGTCTAGGGGTCTATTTGGGATTGGGCCATAGAGTGGGTTTCAGAGAACAGGAGGGTTGAGGGGAGTCGGAGTGTTGTGTCCTGGTGGTGTTGGAGGTGAGGGGTGATGTCACAGTGGGAGGTGAGGGGTGATGTCACAGTGGGAGGTGAGGGGTGATGTCACAGTGGGAGGTGAGGGGTGATGTCACAGTGGGAGGTGGTACTGATGGTTTAACAGAACTGATGGCTTCTACGCTTGTGGCTAGAGCACAGCACTGTTCTCCCTAACCTGAACCTGATTCTCCTAACCTGTCAAATTCTCTCTATCCCGCCACCTCAAATCCTCCCTAACCTGTCAACTTCTCCCTAACCCACTACGTCAACTTCTCCCTAACCCACTACGTCAACTTCTCCCTAACCCGTCAACTTCTCCCTAACCCACTACGTCAACTTCTCCCTAACCTGTCAACTTCTCCCTAATCTGTCAACTTCTCCCTAACCCACCACGTCAACTTCTCCCTAACCCACTACGTCAACTTCTCCCTAACCCGTCAACTTCTCCCTAACCCACTACGTCAACTTCTCCCTAACCTGTCAACTTCTCCCTAATCTGTCAACTTCTCCCTAACCCACCACGTCAACTTCTCCCTAACCCACCACGTCAACTTCTCCCTAACCCACCACGTCAACTTCTCCCTAACCCACCACGTCAACTTCTCCCTAACCCACCACGTCAACTTCTCCCTAACCCACCACGTCAACTTCTCCCTAACCCACCACGTCAACTTCTCCCTAACCCACCACGTCAACTTCTCCCTAACCCACCATGTCAACTTCTCCCTAACCCACCACGTCAACTTCTCCCTAACCCACCACGTCAACTTCTCCCTAACCCACCACGTCAACTTCTCCCTAACCCACCACGTCAACTTCTCCCTAACCCACCACGTCAACTTCTCCCTAACTCACCACGTCAACTTCTCCCTAACTCACCACGTCAACTTCTCCCTAACTCACCACGTCAACTTCTCCCTAACCCGTCAACTTCTCCCTAACCCGTCAACTTCTCCCTAACCCGTCAACTTCTCCCTAACCCGTCAACTTCTCCCTAACCCGTCAACTTCTCCCTAACCCGTCAACTTCTCCCTAACCCGTCACCTCCTCCATCTAGCCACAACCGTAGAAGCCGTCAGTTCAGAGGAAACCATCAGTGCCACCGGTGTGTGAAGGAGAGGGTGTTGCTGAGATGGGGGGAGGTGCCTGGTGCAGTAGGCAACTCTGGGTAATGTAGTACTTTAACTGCATCCTCTACTTTATAACCAATACATCTCAATGTGGCTTCCAACAATACATTAAAAAGACAACAACCTACTCACTCTGGAAGGTAGTGAATACATTACACTGTCAACTACAGTCAGTCAACACTGTCAGTCGACACATTACACTGTCAACTACAGTCAGTCAACACAGTACACTGTCAACTACAGTCAGTCAACACAGTACACTATCAACTAGTCAGTCAACACATTACACCGTCAACTACAGTCAGTCAACACATTACACCATAAACACAGTACACTGTCAACTACAGTCAGTCAACACAGTACACTGTCAACTACAGTCAGTCAACACAGTACACTGTCAACTAAAGTCAGTCAACACAGTACACTGTCAACTACAGTCAGTCAACACAGTGTACTGTCAACTACAGTCAGTCAACACAGTACACTGTCAACTACAGTCAGTCAACACAGTACACTGTCAACTACAGTCAGTCAACACAGTACACTGTCAACTACAGTCAGTCAACACAGTACACTGTCAACTACAGTCAGTCAACACAGTGTACTGTCAACTACAGTCAGTCAACACAGTACACTGTCAACTACAGTCAGTCAACACAGTACACTGTCAACTACAGTCAGTCAACACAGTACACTGTCAACTACAGTCAGTCAACACAGTACACTGTCAACTACAGTCAGTCAACACAGTGTACTGTCAACTACAGTCAGTCAACACAGTGTACTGTCAACTACAGTCAGTCAACACAGTGTACTGTCAACTACAGTCAGTCAACACAGTGTACTGTCAACTACAGTCAGTCAACACAGTGTACTGTCAACTACAGTCAGTCAACACAGTGTACTGTCAACTACAGTCAGTCAACACAGTGTACTGTCAACTACAGTCAGTCAACACAGTGTACTGTCAACTACAGTCAGTCAACGCAGTGTACTGTCAACTACAGTCAGTCAACACAGTGTACTGTCAACTACAGTCAGTCAACTACAGTCAGTCAACACAGTGTACTGTCAACTACAGTCAGTCAACACAGTGTACTGTCAACTACAGTCAGTCAACACAGTCAGTCAACACAGTGTACTGTCAACTACAGTCAGTCAACACAGTGTACTGTCAACTACAGTCAGTCAACACAGTACACTGTCAACTACAGTCAGTCAACACAGTGTACTGTCAACTACAGTCAGTCAACTACAGTCAGTCAACACAGTGTACTGTCAACTACAGTCAGTCAACACAGTGTACTGTCAACTACAGTCAGTCAACACAGTCAGTCAACACAGTGTACTGTCAACTACAGTCAGTCAACACAGTCAGTCAACACAGTGTACTGTCAACTACAGTCAGTCAACACAGTGTACTGTCAACTACAGTCAGTCAACACAGTACACTGTCAACTACAGTCAGTCAACACAGTGTACTGTCAACTACAGTCAGTCAACACAGTGTACTGTCAACTACAGTCAGTCAACACAGTGTACTGTCAACTACAGTCAGTCAACACAGTGTACTGTCAACTACAGTCAGTCAACTACAGTCAGTCAACACAGTGTACTGTCAACTACAGTCAGTCAACACAGTTACATGGTATGGCAGTTCTGAGGACATGTATATAATGTTCTATAGATCTATAGTGTATTTTCCCATTCCCTGATCAGAGCCTGGATCCAAAGGTCCTAGAGCCGCAGCCCTACTCAGAGATGCTTTGTGGACACAGGCCCTGAAACACAAAAACCCTCCCATATGAGAGTTTTGGAAGCAGAGGGAGGGAGGGGGGGGGGGTCGGTAGTGACAGTGTGAGGGATTATGGTAGGGAGAGAAAACATAAGGAAAGAGAGTGAAGAGCGAAACACAGACAGACAGTGGAGGGCCAAAACACAGGTGGGAGATGAGGACACACACACATCACCACAATACACACAGACCACAATACCACACACAGAGTCACGCCACAGAGGCCTAGCTACCTCGGAACACAGGCTCGGACTCAAAATCAAAGACTATGTCATTGGGGTAGGAGTATAGGAGGGGGCTTGAGATCCGTGTTCGGTGCTTCCTCAAACAGCGGGCGGGTGGGTGGGTCTGCAAGGGGGGGGCTGCAGGAGGGGGGGAAAGAGAGACAGACACAGCAGGATCACTGGCCCTGAAGACCAGCTACTGGGCCCACTTCTCTATGGTACCTACTGTAGGCCCGATCCAAAATGGACGCCTAGTCACTGTACTGTGCTCTACTTCTGGCCAGAGCCCAATGAGTGCCAACGAGGAGAATGCATGAATCCGTCTCCGTGGACCAGTAGAAAGTTAGGGAGGTTTTTCCACACATTATCACTGGCAAAAAGTAGTGCACTAGATAGGGAATAGGGTACCATTTGAGACTGGCCCTATAGTAAGTAGTCTACACTCTTTCAGAGGGAGCATGGATGGGCAGTAGAAATCAGAGAATGTTAGGGGAATAAAAAGGCTCTCTTAAAGGGGAAGTCTCCTTAAAAAGGGACA
This sequence comes from Oncorhynchus kisutch, assembly GCF_002021735.2. Classification (NCBI taxonomy): domain Eukaryota; kingdom Metazoa; phylum Chordata; class Actinopteri; order Salmoniformes; family Salmonidae; genus Oncorhynchus; species Oncorhynchus kisutch. Next base: position 14,284,854 of record NW_022261985.1, on the reverse strand, counting down.
AGAGTTTTACAGTCTAAGGACAAATATTCTAAATATGCATCAACAAGACTAGTAGAATTAGAATTCTGACTGGACAAAATGAGTTTCGAGGAACTTGTAAAAAAAAAGAGAGAAAGAGAACACAGATGCAGGATATGGGGGTGGTGGTGGTGGGGGGGGGGACTTGTTGATTGAATTAGTGATGATAATAGCTTCCTTACCTCCTTCTGATCTCTGTAAACCTTGATCTCGAATCAAGTCCTGAAAGAAAGAAAGAGACAGAGAGAGACAGAGAGAGAGCGAGAGAGCGAGAGAGAGAGCGAGGAAATAACAGAGAATCACAATACTGTGAAGACTACGAGTCATCTCAGATTCCAGACAAACGCTACAGATTGGGGTACATCTTGATAGCTTGTATAACACTTAGTGGAACTGACTACTTTTGCAGATATGAAAACAGTCAACACTGTTTTCATAAAATTATATATTAGTCAAAAAATATAAAAATTCCCAGTTTATGTATACAAAACCAACTTTATTAAAGAGGTTTTAAAAATAGGTAATATTTGACTCAAAATGTTATGATGTACACTAAAAGGCACTGACGGCAGAACAGATGGATTTAGTTCAATGTATGATTAATATAATAAACGAATACATTTCCCAAAACATATTGCTATCGGGTTGTAAATCACAACGGGCCTGATACCATAAGGAATGCACTGTCTCAGTTTCAATGGCTCAATATTTTGGAAAAAAACTCAGCAAGTCAGCAATAACATGGCTGATAGGCTAGCGTATCTAGTTATGTAGCGAGCTAAAAACACGGAGCCTAACGTTAGCTAGCGAGCTAAAAACACGGAGCCTAACGTTAGCTAGCGAGCTAAAAACACGGAGCCTAACGTTAGCTAGCGAGCTAAAAACACGGAGCCTAACGTTAGCTAGCGAGCTAGCTGCTAGGAGGATACCATGTCATTGGAAGAGTGGGTGAGTGACTGACTCTTCCGTCATCTTGTTTTTCGGTGGCTATACACGGCTAGAGATGCAGGTGTCATTGGGTAAAGCTAGCAAGAACTAGAACGGCTTATCCAGTTAGCATATCTCTCGCATTCATAAAATTCAGAGAGCAGAATAACTGATGCATTTACAAACGTGAAACACCTGCTGAGTTTAACCCGGGGTCAGTAAACTTAGGAAAAGAAAGTAAAAGTTAGTCAAGAACGCTCTCGGTAACATGTAAACAGCTCTGCTGTGTCTGGAAGTAGCTAGCTAGCTAACCAACTTTAACTAACTTTAACTAGCTAACAAGCCTTGCATTGTTGGCAGGCAAACTGCAGAAAGACGAGGAGGCTACAATTCCCCATCGTTTATCAGTGCAATTTTGACAGCCAAATTAGGTGAAAAGGTTTTAGAGGGTTTATTTAATGTTACTTCGTTAGATGTTAGCTCATCTTTCTCTGGCTAGCATTAGCTGTAGATCTTGTTGTTGTTGATGTGTTTAACTTCTTGGATATAGGGGGCGCTCTTTTAATTTATGGATAAAAAAACGTGCCCGTATTAAGCGCAATATTTTGTCAGGAAAAGATGCTCGACTTGCATATAATTGGCAGCTTTGGAAAGAAACCACTCTAAGGTTTCCAAAACTGCAAAGATATTATCTGTGAGTGCCACAGAACTCATGCTACAGGCGAAACCAAGATGAAACTTCAACCAGGAAATGGGCAGAATTTTTGAAGCTCTGTTTTCCATTGTCTCCTTATATGGCTGTGAATGCGCCGGGAATGAGCCTGCCCTTTCTATCGTTTCTCCAAGGTGTCTGCAGCATTGTGATGTATTTGTAGGCATATCATTGGAAGATTGGCCATAAGAGACTACATTTACCAGGGGTCCGCCCGGTGTCCTTTGTCTAAATTGGTGCGTAATCTACAAGCTGCACGCAGTCATCCAGTGATTGAGAGGAGAGAGGAGGCTTTCAACGAATGATATATCATGAAGAGATATGTGAAAAACACCTTGAGGATTGATTCTAAACTACGTTTACCATGTTTCAGTCGATATTATGGAGTTAATTTGGAAAAAAGTTAGGCGTTTTGAAGACTGAATTTTCGTTTTTTTTTGGTAGCCAAACGTGACGCACCAAACGGAGCAATTTCTCCTAAACAAATAATCTTTCAGGAAAAACTGAGCATTTGCTATCTAACTGAGAGTCTCCTCATTGAAAACATCTGAAGTTCTTCAAAGGTAATGATTTTATTTGAATGATTTTCTGGTTTTTGTGAAAATGTTGCCTGCTAATGCTAACGCTAAATGCTACGCTAGCTGCGCTAGCTGTTACACAAATGCTTGTTTTGCTATGGTTGAGAAGCATATTTTGAAAATCTGAGATGACAGTGTTGTTAACAAAAGGCTAAGCTTGAGAGCTAGCATATTCATTTCATTTCATTTGCGATTTTCATGAATAGTTAACGTTGCGTTATGGTAATGAGCTTGAGGCTGTATTCATGATCCCGGATCCGGGATGGCTCGACGCAAGAAGTTAACTGAGGGAGAGAGATACTGCCTTTTCATGGTTGTTTGATCAACAGGACTGTAAAGTTCCCAAATGTAAGAGGACTCCCTGATATTTACATATTTACAGAAATTCATTTTAGGTGTATTTTGGTGAATGTGTTCTATTGATCTAGTCGTGCTGCAAGCTACTGCCTGTAAACACACAGTCCAGTTCAAAGGGACTGACAGGCCCTACTGCCTGTAAACACACAGTCCAGTTCATAGTGAATGATGACAGGACCTACTGCCTGTAAACACACAGTCCAGTTCAAAGTGAATGATGACAGGACCTACTGCCTGTAAACACACAGTCCAGTTCAAAGTGAATGACAGGCCCTACTTCCTGTAAACACACAGTCTAGTTCATAGTGAATGATGACAGGCCCTACTGCCTGTAAACACACAGTCCAGTTCAAAGGGACTGATGACCGGCTCTACTTCCTGTAAACACACAGTCCAGTTCAAAGTGAATGATGCCAGGCCCTACTTCCTGTAAACACACAGTCCAGTTCAAAGTGAATGATGACAGGCCTCTGTGCAAATGGCTTATTTGTATATAAGCCTACTGTAGTTCTGATTGGCTATGGGGCACCAGTCTGCGTAGACTCTGGTCCTGGACGAGACAGATGTTTTATTTACTGCAGTGTCTACTAATTGTCTAAACGCACGGCCACGTTCCCTCTATATTGCTATAGCATTTTCACAAATGGCCAAACTTTCTATAAAATGTATGAAAAGGTGAAATGACCATAAAAGGGCACGGTTCTTCCTGGGGTGAATATGAAAAGACTAAGATTTCACGTTGCTAAAGAAATGCTGTCATTTCCTCTTTAAGGGGCTCCCGAGTGTTGCAGCGGTCTAAGGCACTACATCTCAGCACTACAGACACCCTGGTTCGATTCCAGGCTGTATCACAACAGTCCGTGATTGGGAGTCCCATAGGAGCGGCGCACAATTGGTCCCAGCGTCAGCGTCGTCCGGGTTTGGCCCGGTGGTAGGCCGTCAACGTAAATAAGAATTTGTTCTTAACTGACTTGCCTAGTTAAAATAAAAAGGTATGATTACCATGTTGTATTTGGCCAAGAATTACAGAACACGACTCGACCCAGATGAGCACCCCCTTCACTAGAAGCCTTTCACTAGTGCTGCCACATACACATTCTACAGTAGCAGTGCTACTTGTCTCCAGCAGGGGGAGTGTCTGAGCCATCGGACACACAGACAAAAGGGGATATTGGACTCACGTCTATGTTGACGGGTTCGATGGTGTTGATGTGGACGTTGGGAGCGGAGGACGAGCGGTCTCTCTGTCCAAACTGGTTCCTGTGGTCCTCTTCTCCGGGCCTGAAATTCTGGGGGATAGGGATGGACTTGGACGGGGACACGCTGGCGTGGCACAGGGACCTGGGGGTCAGAGAGAGGTCAGTGGTCAGGGAGGTTGGGGGTTGAAACTCTGGGGGGGATGGAGATGGACTTAGACGGGGACAGGAACCTGGGTTCAGAGAGCGGTTAAGAGGGGAGGATCATCTCACTGGGGACATGTGGCACATCTCACTGGGGACATGTGGCACATCTCACTGGGGACATGTGGCACATCTCACTGGGGACATGTGGCACAGCATTAGCAGAGATTCCAGTCTACATTGAATTTATCAAGGAGATATAAGATTATCAAGTCTGTTTCATTAGTCTTCAAAAATGGCTTCCTCTCCTCGTTTCCTTTCCTTCAACTGTGCCGAGGTGAGAATGGGATCAGGACAGCTGTGAGACTCACCCGGTGGAGTCGGACGGGGGCAGTGACGGGTAGGCCTCGGACACGGGGGTGGTGCCCTCTGACGACACCTCCTCCTGGGTGATGGGGTGGTGCTCAAAGAACTTCGACACCAGCAGCAAACTGCAGCAGAGACCCAACATTCAGGATATAACTGGGACACTAGAGACCCAACATACAGGATAGAACTGGGACACTAGAGACCCAACATACAGGATAGAACTGGGACACTAGCAGAGACCCAACATACAGGATAGAACTGGGACACTAGCAGAGACCCAACATACAGGATAGAACTGGGACACTAGCAGAGACCCAACATACAGGATAGAACTGGGACACTAGAGACCCAACATACAGGATAGAACTGGGACACTAGCAGAGACCCAACATACAGGATAGAACTGGGACACTAGCAGAGACCCAACATACAGGATAGAACTAGGACACTAGCAGAGACCCAACATACAGGATAGAACTGGGACACTAGAGACCCAACATACAGGATAGAACTGGGACACTAGCAGAGACCCAACATACAGGATAGAACTGGGACACTAGCAGAGACCCAACATACAGGATAGAACTGGGACACTAGCAGAGACCCAACATACAGGATAGAACTGGAACACTGGGACACCAGCAGCGACCCAACATTCAGGATCGAACTGGGACACCAGCAGAGACCCAACATACAGGATAGAACTGGGACACTAGAGACCCAACATACAGGATAGAACTGGGACACTAGCAATAAGCTGAAGGGGCAGATCAAGCTAACGTCCGTCTCGGGGACAGGTCAAGCTAACGCCCGTCTCGGGGACAGGTCAAGCTAACGCCCGTCTCGGGGACAGGTCAAGCTAACGCCCGTCTCGGGGACAGGTCAAGCTAACGCCCGTCTCGGGGACAGGTCAAGCTAACGTCCGTCTCGGGGACAGGTCAAGCTAACGTCCGTCTCGGGGACAGGTCAAGCTAACGTCCGTCTCAGGGACAGGTCAAGCTAACGTCGATGGATAACTCACTCTAGCTGGTCGTAGTTGAACTGATCAAATCGATGGATAACTCACTCTAGCTGGTCGTAGTTGACACACATGAGCGGCACCTCGGTGCTGCAACGCTGGTGGAACTTATAGCCACACGTCTGACATCGGAACCCCTGGAACAGAAGCTTCCGGCAAAAATCGCAGAAGGCCAACGTAAAAAACGTCTTCCTCACCTGGGGGAACAGAAAGAAACAGAGAGAGAGAGAGACAGTTAGAAAATAGATCAGGAACGACAGTAACTAGTGACTGGTACCTTCTGTCCATGGAGATGGAAAGACCACTCATCTGTGTAAAAGGCCACTTAACTGCAAAAAAATTTTTGTCACACAGAACAATGACACAGATGTCTCAAGTTTTGGAGTGTGCAATTGACATTCTAACTGCAGGATTGTCCACCAGAACTGTTGCCAGAAAATGTAATGTCGCTTTCTCTACCATAAGCCCAAGGGGTATTTTTGTCTGTAATAAAGCTCTTTTGTTGGGAAAAACTCATTCTGATTGGCTGGGCCTGACTCCCAAGTAGGTGGGCCCACGCCCTCCCAGGCTGCACCCCTGCCCAGTCATATGAAATTCTAGTACCAATTCCATAGTTTCAAGTCATACTCACAAAGTTGTGTGTGGTCAGAGGAACATTCTCCAGCACTTCCACGTGTAGCTCCTCCCCTGTCAGCCAGGAGATGTCTGTGTCCCAGCCAAGAGGCTTCTTCTCTCTGAGACAGGTGACAGGAAGAGGAGTTCACTGGGTTGTGGTTGAGTTTAGTACACATGTGTAGGTTGTTGTTGTAAAAGAGAATGTGTTCTCAATGATTTACCTTGTTCAACAAAGTACAATAAAATAAACTGAATTGTGGGACTGTACATTGGCCCCTTACTGTGGGACTGTACATTGGCCCCTTACTGTGGGACTGTACATTGACCCCTTACTGTGGGACTGTACATTGACCCCTTACTGTGGGACTGTACATTGACCCCGTTAATTGACCCCGTACATTGGCCCCTTACTGTGGGACTGTACATTGACCCCGTACATTGACTCCTTACAGTGGGACTGTACATTGACCCCGTACTGTGGGACTGTACATTGACCCCTTACTGTGGGACTGTACATTGACCCCTTACTGTGGGACTGTACATTGACCCCTTACTGTGGGACTGTACATTGACCCCTTACTGTGGGACTGCACATTGACCCCTTACTGTGGGACTGCACATTGACCCCTTACTGTGGGACTGCACATTGACCCCTTACTGTGGGACTGCACATTGACCCCTTACTGTGGGACTGTACATTGGCCCCTTACTGTGGGACTGCACATTGACCCCTTACTGTGGGACTGCACATTGACCCCTTACTGTGGGACTGTACATTGACCCCTTACTGTGGGACTGTACATTGACCCCTTACTGTGGGACTGTACATTGACCCCTTACTGTGGGACTGTACATTGACCCCTTACTGTTGGACTGTACATTGACCCCTTACTGTGGGACTGTACATTGACCCTTTACTGTGGGACTGTACATTGACCCCTTACATTGGCCCCGTACATTGACCCCGTACATTGACCCCTTACTGTGGGACTGCACATTGACCCCTTACTGTGGGACTGTACATTGACCCCTTACTGTGAGACTGTACATTGACCCCTTACTGTGGGACTGTACATTGACCCCTTACTGTTGGACTGTACATTGACCCCATACTGTGGGACTGTACATTGACCCTTTACTGTGGGACTGTACATTGACCCCTTACTGTGGGACTGTACATTGGCCCCGTACATTGACCCCGTACATTGACCCCTTACTGTGGGACTGCACATTGACCCCTTACTGTGGGACTGTACATTGACCCCTTACTGTGGGACTGTACATTGACCCCTTACTGTGGGACTGCACATTGACCCCTTACAGTGGGACTGTACATTGACCCCGTACATTGACCCCGTACATTGACCCCTTACTGATCTCCACTGTTCTGAAATGATTACAAAGTTGTACAGGAGCTTCAATTGACAGAATGTGAAATGGCTTTTGGCCAAGGTATACATGTGTGTGTGTGTGTGTGTGTGTGTCTTACCCATCCTGTATCCTGTAGACAGCACAGCATTCAGGGATTAGTCCCCTCATCATTAAAGCCTTCTTCAGAGAGTCTCTGACCGTCATGCCACAGCGGGCTGGGACCTGGGACAGACCGAGAGGAACCATACAGATAGTTTCAGAGACTGGACAGCAGGTATAGACCATACACAACTAGAACAAGATCACTATATACAGATAGTTTCAGAGACTGGACAGCAGGTATAGACCATACACAACCATAACAAGATCACTATATACAGATAGTTTCAGAGACTGAACAGCAGGTATAGACCACATACAACTATAACTACATAACAAGATCACTATATACAGATAGTTTCAGAGACTGGACAGCAGGTATAGACCATACACAACTAGAACTACATAACAAGATCACTATATACAGTTGAAGTCAGAAGTTTACATACACCTTAGCCAAATATATTTAAACTCAGTTTTTCCACAATTCCTGACATTTAATCCTAGTCAAAATTCCCTGTCTTAGGTCAGTTAGGATCACCACTTTATTTTAAGAATGTGAAATGTCAGAATAATAGTAGAGAGAATGATTTATTTCAGCTTTTATTTCTTTCATCACATTCCCAGTGGGTCAGAAGTTTACATGCACTCAATTAGTATTTGGTAGCATTGCCTTTAAATTGTTTAACTTGGGTCAAACGTTTTGGGTAGCCTTCTACAAGCTTCCCGCAATAAGTTGGGTTTTGGCCCATTCCTCCTGACAGAGCTGGTGTAACTGAGTCAGCTTTGTAGGCCTCCTTGCTCGCGCACGCTTTTTCAGTTCTGTCCACACATTTTCTATAGGATTGAGGTCAGGGCTTTGTGATGGCCACTCCAATACCTTGACTTTGTTGTCCTTGAGCCATTTTGCCACAACTTTGGAAGTATGCCTATGGGCAATGACCACTTGGAAAACCCATTTGTGACCAAGCTTTAACTTCCTGACTGATGTCTTGAGATGTTGCTTCAATATATCCACATCATTTTCTCTCCTCATGATGCCATCTATTTTGTGAAGTGCACCAGTCCCTCCTGCAGCAAAGCATCCCCACAACATGATGCTGCCACCCCCGTGGTTCACAGTTGGTGTTCTTCGGCTTTCAGGTAATGTCGATATAGGACTCGTTTTATTGTGGACCACCTAACTTTTAAATTAAAATGACTAATTTCTTATTTTAATTTTATTTCACATTGAATTCACATCAGTTGACAACTCAACCAAAAGTAAATCAAAACTAGACGTTGAACTGACGTCTTTGCTCTGAGCGATGTGATTCGGCTCATTTCTGAGCCGGTGGAAAGTATGTTTTAAAATGGTGTAGAGATGTTGAAACCGTCCCGACAGGCTCGGACACATTACAATGCAAGAAGATACCACTTAGTCCGAAACAGAAGGGTTTGTGGTTGTGTATGACATCAGCTAAAAACAAGCTGAATGACTCAATGCATGTCACACTCCTATTTATTTTACTAGGCAAGTCAGTTGAGAACAAAATCTTATTTTCAATGAGGCCTAGGAACAGTGGGTTAACTGGTCTAGGAACAGTGGGTTAACTGGTCTAGGAACAGTGGGTTAACTGGTCTAGGAACAGTGGGGTTAACTGGTCTAGGAACAGTGGGGTTAACTGGTCTAGGAACAGTGGGTTAACTGGTCTAGGAACAGTGGGGTTAACTGGTCTAGGAACAGTGGGTTAACTGGTCTAGGAACAGTGGGTTAACTGGTCTAGGAACAGTGGGTTAACTGCCTGTTCAGGGGCGGAACGACAGATTTGTACCTTGTCAGCTCGGGGGGGGTTTGAACTTGCAACCTTCCAGTTACTAGTCCAACGCTCTAACCACTAGGCTACCCTGCCGTACAGGTGAATAATATGCATTCACCTGTACTGAGAATAAAGACCTAGTATACATCTTGATTTACCTGTTTTAAAAAAACGTCTTCTTTTTTAAAAATCAATAAAGATTTACTGTTCAAAAACAACATTCTGAAACGGTGACAACACTCCTCTGCATTGGTTCAATGTCATGTTGAAGTATAGAATGGGAGGAGTAGGTCACAGCATTACAGTAGAGAACCAAGAGTACATCTACCAAGACACAGACTGGGCTCCAATCACACAGACGTCAACAGAACTGTGCTTATTATCGTCAAGGAGCTAATAGCCTAGCATCACAACCCTAAATCCTGTAGCTTAAGTCATCTGTACTTTAGGCTCCACCCCCCCCATGACACTTCTAATGAAGACTTCACCTTCCAGTAAAGAAAACAGGAAACTACATGTATAAAACAACACCGAGGAGGTTGGTGTTGTAATTATGGCAAAAGGCTGTGGTTTTTAAAACTGACGTAACATACGATGAAGAAATGCATCAATGCAATAAAGAGTGAAACAACTACAGAGATCGAGAGTAGGCTGCCACCTGCACAGCAGAGGCCCAGGCCATCTCTCCCTAACGACTGTCTAGTGTCACCAAGACAGGCCATCTCTCCCTAACGACTGTCTAGTGTCACCAAGACAGGCCATCTCTCCCTAACTACTGTCACCAAGACAGGCCATCTCTCCCTAACGACTGTCACCAAGACAGGCCATCTCTCCCTAACGACTGTCTAGTGTCACCAAGACAGGCCATCTCTCCCTAACGACTGTCTAGTGTCACCAAGACAGGCCATCTCTCCCTAACGACTGTCTAGTGTCACCAAGACAGGCCATCTCTCCCTAACGACTGTCACCAAGACAGGCCATCTCTCCCTAACTACTGTCACCAAGACAGGCCATCTCTCCCTAACGACTGTCTAGTGTCACCAAGACAGGCCATCTCTCCCTAACAACTGTCACCAAGACAGGCCATCTCTCCCTAACGACTGTCACCAAGACAGGCCATCTCTCCCTAACGACTGTCTAGTGTCACCAAGACAGGCCATCTCTCCCTAACGACTGTCACCAAGACAGGCCATCTCTCCCTAACTACTGTCACCAAGACAGGCCATCTCTCCCTAACGACTGTCTAGTGTCACCAAGACAGGCCATCTCTCCCTAACGACTGTCTAGTGTCACCAATACAGGCCATCTCTCCCTAACGACTGTCTAGTGTCACCAAGACAGGCCATCTCTCCCTAACTATTGTCTAGTGTCACCAATACAGGCCATCTCTCCCTAACGACTGTCTAGTGTCACCAAGACAGGCCATCTCTCCCTAACGACTGTCTAGTGTCACCAATACAGGCCATCTCTCCCTAACGACTGTCTAGTGTCACCAAGACAGGCCATCTCTCCCTAACGACTGTCTAGTGTCACCAAGACAGGCCATCTCTCCCTAACGACTGTCTAGTGTCACCAAGACAGGCCATCTCTCCCTAGCTATTGTCTAGTGTCACCAATACAGGCCATCTCTCCCTAACTATTGTCTAGTGTCACCAAGACAGGCCATCTCTCCCTAACTATTGTCTAGTGTCACCAATACAGGCCATCTCTCCCTAACTACTGTCTAATATCATCAATACAGGCCATCTCTCCCTAACTACTGTCTAATATCATCCATACAGGACAGGCCATCTCTCCCTAACTACTGTCTAATGTCACCAATACAGGCCATCTCTCCCCAACTACTGTCTAATATCATCAATACAGGCCATCTCTCCCTAACTACTGTCTAATGTCACCAATACAGGCCATCTCTCCCCAACTACTGTCTAATGTCACCAAGACAGGCCATCTCTCCCTAACTACTGTCTAATGTCACCAATACAGGCCATCTCTCCCCAACTATTGTCTAATATCATCAATACAGGCCATCTCTCCCTAACTACTGTCTAATATCATCAATACAGGCCATCTCTCCCCAACTACTGTCTAATATCATCAATACAGGCCATCTCTCCCTAACTACTGTCACCAATACAGGCCCTCTCTCCCTAACTACTGTCTAATGTCACCAATACAGGCCATCTCTCCCTAACTACTGTCTAATATCACCAATACAGGCCAACACTCCCTAACCCCTCCCATAGCCTACACCAACCCCTCCCCCAGCCACCCTAACCCCTCCCCCAGTCACCCCAACCCCTCCCACAGCCTACACCAACCCCTCCCACGGCCACCCCAACCCCTCCCACAGCCACCCCAACCCCTCCCACAGCCACCCCAACCACTCCCACAGCCACCCCAACCCCTCCCACCTACACCCTAACCCCTCCCACCTTCTACACCAGGAGGTATATGTATTATAACCACCCCTTACTCACCACGGTCTGCTGTTTATTGGGCAGGAACACCCTGACCTCTCCCACAGTCACTCTGACCCCTCCCACAGTCACCCTAACCCCTACCACCTTCTACACCAGGAGGTATATGTATTATAACCACCCCTTACTCACCACGGTCTGCTGTTTATTGGGCAGGAACACCCTGACCTCTCCCACAGTCACTCTGACCCCTCCCACAGTCACCCTAACCCCTACCACCTTCTACACCAGGAGGTATATGTATTATAACCACCCCTTACTCACCACGGTCTGCTGTTTATTGGGCAGGAACACCCTGACCTCTCCCACAGTCACTCTGACCCCTCCCACAGTCACCCTAACCCCTACCACCTTCTACACCAGGAGGTATATGTATTATAACCACCCCTTACTCACCACGGTCTGCTGTTTATTGGGCAGGAACACCCTGACCTCTCCCACAGTCACTCTGACCCCTCCCACAGTCACCCTAACCCCTCCCACAGCCACCCTAACCCCTCCCACCTTCTACACCAGGAGGTATATGTATTATAACCACCCCTTACTCACCACGGTCCGCTGTTTATTGGGCAAGAACACCCTAACCCCTCCCACAGCCTACACCAACCCCTCCCACAGCCACCCGAACCCCTCCTACAGCCTACACTAACCCCTCCCACAGCCTACACTAACCACTCCCATAGCCTACACTAACCCCTCCCACAGCCTACACCAACCCCTCCCACAGCCACCCTAACCCCTCCCACCTTCTACACCAGGAGGTATATGTATTATAACCACCCCTTACTCACCACGGTCTGCTGTTTATTGGGCAGGAACACCCTGACCCCTCCCACAGTCACCCTAACCCCTCCCACAGCCACCCTAACCCCTCCCACCTTCTACACCAGGAGGTATATGTATTATAACCACCCGTTACTCACCACGGTCCGCTGTTTATTGGGCAGGAACACCCTGACGATGGGTTTCTGAGGGGAGCGGGGATTGGCCCGTCCGTCTGTAGGGGTCTGGAGGACAGCCAGGGTGTTGGGGGCGGAGGGGAGAAGGAACTGGGTGCCCCCGGATCCCCCAGAACAGCTCAAACCCCCATCCAGGAGGGAAGGGGGCGTAGGGGAGGAGGAGTAGAAGTCAGTCCCGTTCCCCATGGCCTCCAGGAGCTGCTGCTCCCTCTGCTGTAGAGAGTCCAGCTTACTGGTGTACTCCTCATAGGCCTACAGAGACAACACACAGACACACAGCTTACTGGTGTACTCCTCATAGGCCTACAGAGACAACACACAGACACACAGCTTACTGGTGTACTCCTCATAGGCCTACAGAGACAACACAGAGACACACAGCTTACTGGTGTACTCCTCATAGGCCTACAGAGACAACACACAGACACACAGCTTACTGGTGTACTCCTCATAGGCCTACAGAGACAACACACAGACACACAGCTTACTGGTGTACTCCTCATAGGCCTACAGAGACAACACACAGACACACAGCTTACTGGTGTACTCCTCATAGGCCTACAGAGACAACACACACACAGCTTACTGGTGTACTCCTCATAGGCCTAGAGAGACAACACACACAGCTAACGGTGTACTCCTCATAGGCCTACAGAGACAACACACACACACACAGCTTACTGGTGTACTCCTCATAGGCCTAGAGAGACAACACACACAGCTAACGGTGTACTCCTCATAGGCCTACAGAGACAACACACACACACACAGCTTACTGGTGTACTCCTCATAGGCCTACAGACAACACACACACAGCTTACTGGTGTACTCCTCATAGGCCTACAGAGACAACACACACAGCTTACTGGTGTACTCCTCATAGGCCTACAGGGACAACACACACACACAGCTTACTGGTGTACTCCTCATAGACCTACAGACAACACACACACAGCTTACTGGTGTACTCCTCATAGGCCTACAGAGACAACACACACACAGTTTACTGGTGTACTCCTCATAGACAACACACACAGCTTACTGGTGTACTCCTCATAGGCCTACAGAGACAACACACACACACAGCTTACTGGTGTACTCCTCATAGGCCTACAGAGACAACACACACACACAGCTTACTGGTGTACTCCTCATAGGCCTACAGGGACAACACACACACAGCTTACTGGTGTACTCCTCATAGGCCTACAGAGACAACACACACACACACAGCTTACTGGTGTACTCCTCATAGGCCTACAGGGACAACACACACACACACACACACACACACACACACACACACACCTTACTGGTGTACTCCTCATAGGCCTACAGAGACAACACACACACAGCTTACTGGTGTACTCCTCATAGGCCTACAGAGACAACACACACACACAGCTTACTGGTGTACTCCTCATAGGCCTACAGAGACAACACACACACAGCTTACTGGTGTACTCCTCATAGGCCTACAGAGACAACACACACACAGCTTACTGGTGTACTCCTCATAGGCCTACAGAGACAACACACACACAGCTTACTGGTGTACTCCTCATAGGCCTACAGAGACAACACACACACAGCTTACTGGTGTACTCCTCATAGGCCTACAGAGACAACACACACACAGCTTACTGGTGTACTCCTCATACCCCTACAGAGACAACACACACACAGCTTACTGGTGTACTCCTCATAGGCCTACAGAGACAACACACACACACAGCTTACTGGTGTACTCCTCATACCCCTACAGAGACAACACACACAGCTTACTGGTGTACTCCTCATAGACCTACAGAGACAACACACACACAGCTTACTGGTGTACTCCTCATAGGCCTACAGAGACAACACACACACACAGCTTACTGGTGTACTCCTCATACCCCTACAGAGACAACACACACAGCTTACTGGTGTACTCCTCATAGACCTACAGAGACAACACACACACAGCTTACTGGTGTACTCCTCAAAGGCCTACAGAGACAACACACACACACAGCTTACTGGTGTACTCCTCATAGACCTACAGAGACAACACACACACACAGCTTACTGGTGTACTCCTCAAAGGCCTACAGAGACAACACACACACACAGCTTACTGGTGTACTCCTCATAGGCCTACAGAGACAACACACAAATTTTTTAAACATCCATCCATCCATAACCAGTCAAAAGTTTGGACACATCTACTCATTCCAGGTTTTACTATTTTCTACATTGTAGAATAATCGTGAAGACATCAAAACTATGAAGTAACATGTATGGAATCATGTAGTAACCAAAAAAGTAAAAATCAAAATATATTTTAGATTCTTCAAAGTAGCCACCTTTTGCCATGATGACAGCTTTGCACACTCTTGGCATTCTCTCAACCAGCTTCACCTGGAATGCTTTTCCAACAGTCTTGAAGGAGTTCCCACATATGCTGAGCACTTGTATTCCTTCACGCTGCGGTCCAACTCATCCCAAACCATCTCAATTGGGTTGAGGTCGGGTAATTGTGGAGGCCAGGTCATCTGATGCGGCACTCCATCACTCTCCTTCTTGGTCAAATAGCCCTTACACAGCCTGAAGGTGTGTTGGGTCATTGTCCTGTTGAAAAACAAATGATAGTCCCACTAGATGGGATGGTGTATCGCTGCAGAATGCTGTGGTAGCCATGCTGGTTAAGTCTGCCTTGAAGTCTAAATAAATCACAGACAGTGGCGCCAGCAAAGCAGCCCCACACCATCACACCTCCTCCTCCATGCTTCACGGTGGGAACCACACACCTCCTCCTCCATGCTTCACGGTGGGAACCACACACCTCCTCCTCCATGCTTCACGGTGGGAACCACACACCTCCTCCTCCATGCTTCACGGTGGGAACCACACACCACCTCCTCCATGCTTCACGGTGGGAACCACACATGCAGAGATCAACCGTTCACCTACTCTGGTCTCATAAAGACACAGCGGTTGGAACCAAAAATCTCAGATTTGGACTCATCAGACCAAAGGACATATTTCCACCACTCTAATGTCCATTGTGTTTCTTGGCCCAAGCAAGTCTCTTCTTATTATTGGTGTCCTTTAGCAGTGGTTTCTTTGCAGCAATTCGACCATGAAGGTCTGATTCACACAGTCTCCTCGGAACAGTTGATGTTGAGATGCGTCTGTTACTTGCACTCTGTGAAGCATTTATTTGGGCTGCAGTCTGAGGTGCAGTTAACTCTAATGAACTCATCCTCTGCAGCAGAGGGAACTCTGGGTCTTCCTTTCCTGTGGCGGTCCTCATGAGAGCCAGTTTCATCATAGCGCTTGATGGTTTTTGCGACTGCACTTGAAGAAACTTTCCAAAGTTCTTGAAATTTTCCGGATTGACTGTCCTTCATGTCTTAAAGTAACGATGGACTGTCATTTCTCTTTGCTTATTTGAGCTGTTCTTGCCATAATATGGACGTGGTCTTTTACCAAATAGGTCTATCTTCTGTATACCACCCCTACCTTGTCACAACACAACTGATTGGCTCAAACGCATTAAGGAAAAAAATTCCACAAACTAACTTAACAAGGCACACAAGATAATTGAAATTCATTCCAGGTGACTACCTCATGAAGCTGGTTGGGAGAATGCCAAGAGTGTGCAAAGCTGTCTTCAAGGCAAAGAGTGGCTACTTTGAAGAACCTCAAACATAAAAGGAGTTACCCTCCTCCTCACAGGGTAACTCACCTCCAGGTATATGGACAGAGGGGTACATCCTCCTCACAGGGTAACTCACCTCCAGGTATATGGACAGAGGGGTACCTCCTCCTCCTCACAGGGTAACTCACCTCCAGGTATATGGACAGAGGGGTACCTCCTCCTCCTCACAGGGTAACTCACCTCCAGGTATATGGACAGAGGGGTACCTCCTCCTCCTCACAGGGTAACTCACCTCCAGGTATATGGACAGAGGGGTACCTCCTCCTCCTCACAGGGTAACTCACCTCCAGGTATATGGACAGAGGGGTACCTCCTCCTCCTCACAGGGTAACTCACCTCCAGGTATATGGACAGAGGGGTACCTCCTCCTCCTCACAGGGTAACTCACCTCCAGGTATATGGACAGAGGGGTACATCCTCCTCCTCACAGGGTAACTCACCTCCAGGTATATGGACAGAGGGGTACATCCTCCTCACAGGGTAACTCACCTCCAGGTATATAGACGGAGGGGTACATCCTCCTCCTCACAGGGTAACTCACCTCCAGGTATATGGACAGAGGGGTACCTCCTCCTCCTCACAGGGTAACTCACCTCCAGGTATATGGACAGAGGGGTACCTCCTCCTCCTCACAGGGTAACTCACCTCCAGGTATATAGACGGAGGGGTACCTCCTCCTCCTCACAGGGTAACTCACCTCCAGGTATATGGACAGAGGGGTACCTCCTCCTCCTCACAGGGTAACTCACCTCCAGGTATATGGACAGAGGGGTACCTCCTCCTCCTCACAGGGTAACTCACCTCCAGGTATATGGACAGAGGGGTACCTCCTCCTCCTCACAGGGTAACTCACCTCCAGGTATATAGACGGAGGGGTACCTCCTCCTCCTCACAGGGTAACTCACCTCCAGGTATATAGACGGAGGGTTACCTCCTCCTCCTCACAGGGTAACTCACCTCCAGGTATATAGACGGAGGGGTACCTCCTCCTCCTCACAGGGTAACTCACCTCCAGGTATATGGACAGAGGGGTACCTCCTCCTCCTCACAGGGTAACTCACCTCCAGGTATATGGACAGAGGGGTACCTCCTCCTCCTCACAGGGTAACTCACCTCCAGGTATATAGACGGAGGGTTACCTCCTCCTCCTCACAGGGTAACTCACCTCCAGGTATATAGACGGAGGGGTACCTCCTCCTCCTCACAGGGTAACTCACCTCCAGGTATATGGACAGAGGGGTACCTCCTCACAGGGTAACTCACCTCCAGGTATATGGACAGAGGGGTACCTCCTCCTCCTCACAGGGTAACTCACCTCCAGGTATATAGACGGAGGGGTACCTCCTCCTCCTCACAGGGTAACTCACCTCCAGGTATATGGACAGAGGGGTACCTCCTCACAGGGTAACTCACCTCCAGGTATATAGACGGAGGGTTACATTCTCCTCCAAACTTGTCCAGTAGTGCCTCTAAGTGCTCCTGTGTCAGCTTGATCATCTGTTTGATATTCCAGATCTAAGAGGAGACACACACACACACACACACACACACACACACTAATTATGAACGTCACATCATACCGTTATATAGCCTAATTACATTGACTGAGATGGTGACTATAGACATTGCAGAGGCATAGCATGTCTCTGTTCCAAATGGAGCCCTATTCCCTATATAGTGCACTACTTTAGACCAGAGCCCTATTCCCTATATAGTGCACTACTTTAGACCAGAGCCCTATTCCCTATATAGTGCACTACTTTAGACCAGAGCCCTATTCCCTACATAGTGCACTATGGGTCCCTATCGGTCGTGGTCAAAAGTAGAGCAGTAGGCTAAACAAAGGGACTAGGGTGGCGTTTTGGAAGCAGCCATTAGACACTAGTAGTGGAAGACTAAGTTACTGGTTGTTCTGTCTCTTCGCTGCGTCCCAAACTCCACAACCGACTGTCAACATTAAAATACACATCATTACACAACCGACTGTCAACATGAAATCACAACCGACTGTCAACATGAAATCACATCCGACTGTCAACATGAAATCACAACCGACTGTCAACATGAAATCACAACCGACTGTCAACATGAAATCACAACCGACTGTCAACATGAAATCACAACCGACTGTCAACATGAAATCACAACCGACTGTCAACATGAAATCACAACCGACTGTCAACATGAAATCACATCCGACTGTCAACCTGAAATCACATCCGACTGTCAACCTGAAATCACAACCGACTGTCAACCTGAAATCACAACCGACTGTCAACATGAAATCACAACCGACTGTCAACATGAAATCACAACCGACTGTCAACATGAAATCACAACCGACTGTCAACATGAAATCACAACCGACTGTCAACATGAAATCACAACCGACTGTCAACATGAAATCACAACCGACTGTCAACATGAAATCACAACTGACTGTCAAAAGAGTGGGGTAATGGGAAGGGGTCAGTCTCCTCTCCACCCTGGGAGAGCAGGGGTGGGTCAGTCTCCTCTCCACCCTGGGAGAGCGGGGGGAGGGTCAGTCTCCTCTCCACCCTGGGAGAGCAGGGGGGGGGGGGTCAGTCTCCTCTCCACCCTGGGAGAGCGGGGTGGGTCAGTCTCCTCTCCACCCTGAGAGAGTGGGGGGGGGTCAGTCTCCTCTCCACCCTGAGAGAGCGGGGGGGGTCAGTCTCCTCTCCACCCTGGGAGAGCGGGGGGGGTCAGTCTCCTCTCCACCCTGGGAGAGCGGGGGGGTCAGTCTCCTCTCCACCCTAGAAGAGCGGGGGGATCAGTCTCCTCTCCACCCTGGGAGAGCGGGGGGGTCAGTCTCCTCTCTACCTTGGGAGAGCGGAAGGGGGTCAGTCTCCTCTCCACCTTGGGAGAGCGGAAGGGGGTCAGTCTCCTCTCCACCGTGGGAGAGCGGGGGGGGGGGGGGGTCAGTCTCCTCTCCACCCTGGGAGAGCAGGGGGGGGTCAGTCTCCTCTAAACCTTGGGAGAGCAGGGGGGGGGTCAGTCTCCTCTCCACCCTGGGAGAGCGGGGTGGGTCAGTCTCCTCTCCACCCTGGGAGAGCGGGGTGGGTCAGTCTCCTATCCACCCTGAGAGAGTGAGTGGTCAGTCTCCTCTCCACCCTGGGAAAGTACTCAGACCCCTTGACTTTTTCCACATTTGGTTACGTTACAGCCTTATTCTAAAAATCGCTTTAAAAATGTTTTTTTTAAATATTCCTCAATCTACACACAATACCCCATAATGACATCCCAATACCCCATAATGACATCCCAACACCCCATAATGACATCCCAACACCCCATAATGACATCCCAATACCCCATAATGACATCCCAACACCCCATAATGACATCCCAACACCCCATAATGACATCCCAACACCCCATAATGACATCCCAACACCCCATAATGACATCCCAACACCCCATAATGACATCCCAACACCCCATAATGACATCCCAATACCCCATAATGACATCACGACACCCCATAATGACATCACGACACCCCATAATGACATCACAATACCCCATAATGACATCACAATACCCCATAATGACATCACGACACCCCATAATGACATCACGACACCCCATAATGACATCCCGACACCCCATAATGACATCCCGACACCCCATAATGACATCCCAACACCCCATAATGACATCCCAACACCCCATAATGACATCCCAACACCCCATAATGACATCCCAACACCCCATAATGACATCACAATACCCCATAATGACATCACGATACCCCATAATGACATCACGATACCCCATAATGACATCACGACACCCCATAATGACATCACGACACCCCATAATGACATCACGACACCCCATAATGACATCACGACACCCCATAATGACATCACAATACCCCATAATGACATCACAATACCCCATAATGACATCACGACACCCCATAATGACATCACGACACCCCATAATGACATCACAATACCCCATAATGACATCACAATACCCCATAATGACATCACAATACCCCATAATGACATCACAATACCCCATAATGACATCACAATACCCCATAATGACATCACAACACCCCATAATGACATCACGACACCCCATAATGACATCACAATACCCCATAATGACATCACAATACCCCATAATGACATCACAATACCCCATAATGACATCATGACACCCCATAATGACATCACAATACCCCATAATGACATCACGACACCCCATAATGACATCACAATACCCCATAATGACATCACGACACCCCATAATGACATCACAATACCCCATAATGACATCACAATACCCCATAATGACATCACAATACCCCATAATGACATCACAATACCCCACAAAGCCAAAACAAGTTTTTAGAAATGTATTAAAAACAAAACAGAAACAGCTTATTAACTTTAGTATTCAGACCCTTTTGCTATGAGGCTCGAAAATGAGCTCAGGTGCATCCTGTTTCCATTGATCATCCTTGAGATGTTTCTACAACTTGGAGTCCAGCTGTGGTAAATTCAATTGATTTGACATGATTTGGAAAGGCACATAACTGTCTATAAAAAGGTCCCACAGTTGCCAGGGCATGTCAGAGCAAAAACCAAGCTATGAGGTCGCTGGAATTGTCCGTAATCCTCCGAGACAGGATTGTGTTGAGGCACAGATCTGGGGAAGGGTAGCAAAAAATGTCAGCAGCATTGAAGGTGCCCAAGTGCCCATCATTCTTAAAATGGATGAAGTTTGGAACCACCAAGACTCTTCATAGAGCTGGCAACCCCGCCAAACTGAGCAATCGGGGTAGAAGGGCCTTGGTCAGGGAGGTGACCAAGAACCTGATTGTCACGGACAGAGCTCCAGAGTTCCTCTGTGGAGATGGGAGAAGCTTCCAGAAGGACAACTATCTCTGCAGCACTCCACCAATCAGGCCTTTATGGTTGAGTGGCCAGACGGAAGCCACTCATCAGTTAAAGGAACATAACAGCCAAACAGGCACTTGAAGGACTCTTAGACCACGAGAAACAAGATTCTCTGGTCTGATGAAACCAAGATCGAACTCTTTGACCTGAATGCCAAGCGTCATGTCTGGAGGAAACCTGGCACCATCCCTACTGTGAAGCATGGTGGTGGCAGCATCATGCTGTGGGGATGTTTTTCAGCGGCAGGGGCTGGGAGACTGGTCAGGATCGAGGGAAAGATGAACGGAGCAAGGTACAGAGAGATCCTTGATGAAAACCTGCTCCAGAGTGCTCAGGACGCTCAGACTGGGGAGAAGGTTTACCTTCCAACAGGACAACGACCCTAAGCACACAGCCAAGCTAGCTTCGGGCCAAGTCTCTGAATGTCCTTGAGTGGCCCAGCCAGAGCCCGGACTTGAACCCGATCAAACATCTCTGGAGAGACCTGAAAATAGCTGTGCAGCGATGCAACCCACACAGAGCTTGAGAGGATCTGCAGAGAAGAATGGGAGAAACTCCCACTTTTAATACGGTATGACTACTTGCATAAAAACTGTGGATAGAAACGTGAAGCCGGCGAGTACTGTTTCATGAAAATAACTCCAAATGCGCACATCATGTGTATATCTGGAGCAGGTGGATGTGACACCTCTGGACTCTAATTGGCCTCAGTCTGGACAATGTTTTACTGTTTTGGGGCAATAGGACTTGTGATCAAAAATGATAGAATTCAAATTCAATGACATTCTCTGATTCTATGACTATTAAAAGAGATTCTCCGGTACCTTTTAGCCAGTAGTTCTGAAAGTAACGCTCACTAGCCAATAGCGGTTCTCGATAAAATTGCGTACTACGTCACATCGGAACAGATATGTCATTACTCTCTCCACTCTGCATCTTGATTCGTTATCACTCAAAATGGCGAGGGGCTGAAGCTCATTGGCTAGAAATCAAATTGCTAGGGGGCTAGCCCATATGGGAGGGGGGGGGGGGATGAAGCAGCACAGCTTCCAGAAATACTGTTGCTTTCAAACTCTGGATTCCGTGGCTAATTGAGGTAAGACAGTAATTATTGCGCATAGATTATGCATGTATGAACTACACATTGACACATCCTGCCCAAAGCTGGAGGTTTCAAAAATAGTTACCAGTAGCCAAAGTTCTGGAGCCTGTCTAACTGTTCTATTTGAATTCTGTTTGATTCTATGTGCATTCTATTTGAATTCTGTTTGATTCTATTTGAATTCTGTTTGATTCTACGTGCATTCTATTTGATTCTACGTGCATTCTATTTGAATTCTGTTTGATTCTATTTGAATTCTGTTTGATTCTATGTGCATTCTATTTGAATTCTGTTTGATTCTATGTGCATTCTATTTGAATTCTGTTTGATTCTACGTGCAATTCTATTTGAATTCTGTTTGATTCTATTTGAATTCTGTTTGATTCTATTTAGATTCTGTTGACTGCTGAATGGGGGCCAATATTATTCACTAAGAATGGAAGATATCCTGAAGATTTGCAGATATCCCGCGCGAACAAAATTTCAACAGACAATAAAGATATTGTATTTATTGAGAAGGCATACAATAACATCAATCAGTCAAGCACTTTTGGGAAGGAGAAAGTTTAGCTATCTGAATATACCTTTAAATAAATAAAAAAAATCGTACTAATTTGGCCTACTAATTGATGTAATTACCTGGATCCCAGGTGAATTGGTTTATGAGTTGTACTGTAACCAGAGAAACCACTAGTATCAAACAGCAGGTTACTCAAGGTCCCAAAGTTAAGCTGACAGGGAATTGATTGATGATTTTGGTTTGGCTCGTTGCACAACTTACAGCGTTTTCTATTTGACTAATAGATACAATATGATGCGATTGTGATTTTGGCATTATTTTATATTATGGTCAATTGGATACGCTTGATATGTCACCTCACAAAATACCTTTTGACTGTTGCATCATGTTCTTTATTTGAATTGCATGTCTTCGATACAGGCCTTCTTGCTTTGAAAGCAAAAATATTTTTTGAAATAGCTGTCGAAAAATAAGTTTTAACTTTACATAAATGTAACGTTAGCTAGGAGCATATCATTTGAGCCATGGCGATGGAAGAGGCCTAGCTTAGTGAATAGCTATTAATATTCGTGCGCTAATAATTCTGCATGAACCTCCATAACATTGGATCTATATTGTAAAATAATGTACATTTTATCAACCAAAACAAAGCCGATCTGTGCACAGACATATCAGCTCCCGTCGACAGCCCACGAAGGGGTTCTCTGCATCGAATTGACGAAAATCCCTGATGAATTGTTCATATATATAAATAACAGTTTGTCCGTTAGCTATATCGATATAAAACGATGTATTATCAAGCCGTACGCGGTAGATCGTTGAAGTCAAACGGTGCCAGGTAGCGAACAGAGAGCTGGGATGCAGCCGCCGCAGAGAGAGAGAGAGAGAGAGAGAGAGAGAGACCTGCTGGAGAGAGAAAAAAAACTCGAAAAGCAAATGAAATATAGGCAGGCCTGAAATAAACACTGCCGTCAGCGTACTATTACACAAATCTAACGTGATCGATGTAGTCTAACGCAAAATGCACCTTAAGGAATAACGGCAAATACAAAGAGGACGAAGGAGACGTTAGTGATGGAAATCATTTCCATTTTAGTGCATCATCTCGCCCCCTGCAATGCATCCCCACGATCCATATTACAGCCGGTGTTTCCTAAAGATCCCCATCCAGCAACCTCCACTCGGTACCCCCGTGTCGCCATGCCCAGCTTCACCCCCGTCTCCCCGGTCCATACCTCCTCGTCCTGCGGACATTCCTGGATCCCCACCGAACAGGCGGGGTCCAGGCAGGCTCCCAGCTCCTCCAGTCCCCGCTCCCGCTCCGGGTCTCGGTCCATCGTGTCACCGTTGAAGACGGGCGGTGGGGACTCGGCGTTACTCAACGCCGCCATTTTAAACTGCGATCAGCTGAGTGGAAAATAATCGAGGAGAGGAGACAGGAGGGGGAGACAGATTCAAGAAATGTAACTGCCTAGTAAAAGCAACCGGGATGTGATGGTTTTGGGGTACACGAGGAAATCAGGGTACCACTTTCCTCCTTTCTGTGTCAGTGACTATTTCTATTGGTTTATTATGTCAATAACGAGTATTTAATTTGTTGCAGTGACCGCATATGATTTTGCTTACTGATTAGTAGCTGGTCCAATTACAACTGCATCAAGTGCACCTGCAAAATAAAACGCTTCCCAACAAAATACAAAAAAAAACACTAACCACAAAACAAATGTATAGCACCAACCTTTGTAGGTCTACCACCATACACAGACAGGCAAGCCAAACTCTGATAACATTTTAAAATTACATTTTTAACAAAATGGTGGGCTGGGCCAAGACTGATCAGCTCAACTAACCATTAAAAATAATATTGTAAGAAGATAATTAGTTTCAGTCAATGTAAGGTTTAACTACTCCAGTAGTTAAAATCTCAGTTAGACCAGAGAGGGTAAAAAGGCGAACCGAGAGGGGTAATTTGGCCCAAAATCTGTCTCCTCCAGCAGGTGGCGTTGTTTCGTCCGCCAGGCGAGGAGTATTTATAATGGAGACCAACGTAGCCACAGGAAAAGGGGAACCAGTGAAGAACAAACACCATTGTAAATACAAACCATAGTTATGTTTATTTATTGTCCCTTTTTGTACTTTAACTATTTGCACATCGTTACAACACTGTATATATACATAATATGACATTTGAAAGTTATTTAATATTTTGGAACTGTTGTGAGTGTAATGTTTACTGTACATTTTTATAGTTTATTTCACTTTTGTTTATTATTATTATTATTATTATTATTATTTATTATTACTTCACTTGCTTTGGCGATGTTAACACATGTTTCCCATGCCAATAAAGCTCCTTAAATTGAAATTGAATTGATTATCTCTACTCTGTCAGAGATACGAAGCAGAGACAGATCCTTACCAAGTACAGGCTGAGTGACCTCCGATTGACATAGAAACCGGCAGACATAAAAAGACATGGCTCCCCAAAGAGGAGCGTGTATGTGGTCACTGCATGACAGGGGAGGTAGAAACAGAGATGCACTTTCTCATTTACTGTGAGAAATATAATCCTCACCAAGAGATTATTATTCATTATTCGTAGAAATTACTACATTTATTCCACATTTGATCTTATTAAAAGGAAAAACAACAAATACTCATAGGTGAAGGAGCAACGACTCCTCTTGCAGCCAAATACTCATAGGTGAAGGAGCAACGACTCCTCTTGCAGCCAAATACTCATAGGTGAAGGAGCAACGACTCCTCTTGCAGCCAAATACTCATAGGTGAAGGAGCAACGACTCCTCTTGCAGCCAAATACTCATAGGTGAAGGAGCAACGACTCCTCTTGCAGCCAAATACTCATAGGTGAAGGAGCAACGACTCCTCTTGCAGCCAAATACTCATAGGTGAAGGAGCAACGACTCCTCTTGCAGCCAAATACTCATAGGTGAAGGAGCAACGACTCCTCTTGCAGCCAAATACTCATAGGTGAAGGAGCAACGACTCCTCTTGCAGCCAAATACTCATAGGTGAAGGAGCAACGACTCCTCTTGCAGCCAAATACTCATAGGTGAAGGAGCAACGACTCCTCTTGCAGCCAAATACTCATAGGTGAAGGAGCAACGACTCCTCTTGCAGCCAAATATGGATTTGCCTCCCGAAGCCTGAGACATTGAATAATTAACTTAATTATTATTATGGTTGTGATTATTATTCCTAATAGTAGTGGTACGAGTAGTAGGGGTGATGGTAATGATATCAGTTTAATTCATGATGGTTGTGGTAGTGATGGTATAGTATTGTTGATAATTCATGATGGTTGTGGTAGTGGTGGTACAGTACTGTATTAGTCATGGTGATGCTAGTGGTGGTATAGTATTGTATTAGTCATGGTGATGCTAGTGGTGGTATAGTATTGTATTAGTCATGGTGATGCTAGTGGTGGTATACTATTGTATTAGTCATGGTGATGCTAGTGGTGGTATAGTATTGTATTAGTCATGGTGATGCTAGTGGTAGTGGTGGTATAGTATTGTATTAGTCATGGTGATGCTAGTGGTGGTATAGTATTGTATTAGTCATGGTGATGCTAGTGGTGGTATAGTATTATATTAGTCATGGTGATGCTAGTGGTAGTATAGTATTGTATTAGTCATGGTGATGCTAGTGGTGGTATAGTATTGTATTAGTCATGGTGATGCTAGTGGTAGTATAGTACTGTATTAGTCATGGTGATGCTAGTGGTGGTGTAGTACTGTATTAGTCATGGTGATGCTAGTGGTAGTATAGTATTGTATTAGTCATGGTGATGCTAGTGGTGGAATAGTATTGTATTAGTCATGGTGATGCTAGTGGTAGTACTGATGTAATGGTGATGCTAGTGGTGGTATAGTATTGTATTAGTCATGGTGATGCTAGTGGTGGTGTAGTACTGTATTAGTCATGGTGATGCTAGTGGTGGTATAGTATTGTATTAGTCATGGTGATGCTAGTGGTGGTATAGTACTGTATTAGTCATGGTGATGCTAGTGGTAGTATAGTACTGTATTAGTCATGGTGATGCTAGTGGTGGTATAGTACTGTATTAGTCATGGTGATGCTAGTGGTAGTATAGTACTGTATTAGTCATGGTGATGCTAGTGGTGGTATAGTATTGTATTAGTCATGGTGATGCTAGTGGTGGTATAGGATTGTATTAGTCATGGTGATGCTAGTGGTAGTATAGTACTGTATTAGTCATGGTGATGCTAGTGGTGGTATAGTACTGTATTAGTCATGGTGATGCTAGTGGTGGTATAGTACTGTATTAGTCATGGTGATGCTAGTGGTAGTATAGTACTGTATTAGTCATGGTGATGCTAGTGGTGGTATAGTATTGTATTAGTCATGGTGATGCTAGTGGTAGTGGTGGTATAGTATTGTATTAGTCATGGTGATGCTAGTGGTGGTGTAGTACTGTATTAGTCATGGTGATGCTAGTGGTAGTATAGTATTGTATTAGTCATGGTGATGCTAGTGGTATTATAGTACTGTATTTGTCATGGTGATGCTAGTGGTGGTGTAGTACTGTATTAGTCATGGTGATGCTAGTGGTAGTATAGTATTGTATTAGTCATGGTGCTGCTAGTGGTGGAATAGTATTGTATTAGTCATGGTGATGCTAGTGGTAGTACTGATGTAATGGTGATGCTAGTGGTGGTATAGTATTGTATTAGTCATGGTGATGCTAGTGGTGGTATAGTATTGTATTAGTCATGGTGATGCTAGTGGTAGTATAGTACTGTATTAGTCATGGTGATGCTAGTGGTGGTATAGTACTGTATTAGTCATGGTGATGCTAGTGGTAGTATAGTACTGTATTAGTCATGGTGATGCTAGTGGTAGTATAGTACTGTATTAGTCATGGTGATGCTAGTGGTAGTACTGATGTAATGGTGATGCTAGTGGTGGTATAGTATTGTATTAGTCATGGTGATGCTAGTGGTGGTGTAGTACTGTATTAGTCATGGTGATGCTAGTGGTGGTATAGTATTGTATTAGTCATGGTGATGCTAGTGGTGGTATAGTACTGTATTAGTCATGGTGATGCTAGTGGTGGTATAGTACTGTATTAGTCATGGTGATGCTAGTGGTAGTATAGTACTGTATTAGTCATGGTGATGCTAGTGGTGGTATAGTATTGTATTAGTCATGGTGATGCTAGTGGTAGTGGTGGTATAGTATTGTATTAGTCATGGTGATGCTAGTGGTGGTATAGTATTGTATTAGTCATGGTGATGCTAGTGGTAGTGGTGGTATAGTATTGTATTAGTCATGGTGATGCTAGTGGTGGTATAGTATTGTATTAGTCATGGTGATGCTAGTGGTGGTATAGTATTGTATTAGTCATGGTGATGCTAGTGGTGGTATAGTATTGTATTAGTCATGGTGATGCTAGTGGTGGTATAGTATTGTATTAGTCATGGTGATGCTAGTGGTAGTGGTGGTATAGTATTGTATTAGTCATGGTGATGCTAGTGGTGGTATAGTATTGTATTAGTCATGGTGATGCTAGTGGTGGTATAGTATTGTATTAGTCATGGTGATGCTAGTGGTGGTATAGTATTGTATGAGTCATGGTGATGCTAGTGGTGGTATAGTACTGTATTAGTCATGGTGATGCTAGTGGTGGTATAGTACTGTATTAGTCATGGTGATGCTAGTGGTGGTATAGTATTGTATTAGTCATGGTGATGCTTGTGGTGGTATAGTATTGTATTAGTCATGGTGATGCTAGTGGTAGTGGTGGTATAGTATTGTATTAGTCATGGTGATGCTAGTGGTGGTATAGTATTGTATTAGTTGTGGTGATGCTAGTGGTAGTGGTGGTATAGTATTGTATTAGTCATGGTGATGCTAGTGGTGGTATAGTACTGTATTAGTTGTGGTGATGCTAGTGGTAGTGGTGGTATAGTATTGTATTAGTCATGGTGATGCTAGTGGTGGTGTAGTACTGTATTAGTCATGGTGATGCTAGTGGTAGTATAGTATTGTATTAGTCATGGTGATGCTAGTGGTGGTATAGTATTGTATTAGTCATGGTGATGCTAGTGGTGGTATAGTATTGTATTAGTCATGGTGATGCTAGTGGTAGTGATGGTATAGTATTGTATTAGTCATGGTGATGCTAGTGGTAGTGGTGGTACAGTACTGTATTAGCCATGGTGATGCTAGTGGTGGTGTAGTACTGTATTAGTCATGGTGATGCTAGTGGTAGTATAGTATTGTATTAGTCATGGTGATGCTAGTGGTAGTGGTGGTGTAGTACTGTATTAGTCATGGTGATGCTAGTGGTAGTATAGTATTGTATTAGTCATGGTGATGCTAGTGGTAGTATAGTATTGTATTAGTCATGGTGATGCTAGTGGTAGTGGTGGTATAGTACTGTATTAGTCATGGGGATGCTAGTGGTAGTATAGTACTGTATTAGTCATGGTGATGCTAGTGGTAGTGGTGGTGTAGTACTGTATTAGTCATGGTGATGCTAGTGGTAGTATAGTATTGTATTAGTCATGGTGATGCTAGTGGTAGTATAGCACTGTATTAGTCATGGTGATGCTAGTGGTAGTATAGTATTAGTCATGGTGATGCTAGTGGTAGTATAGCACTGTATTAGTCATGGTGATGCTAGTGGTAGTATAGTACTGTATTAGTCATGGTGATGCTAGTGGTAGTATAGCACTGTATTAGTCATGGTGATGCTAGTGGTAGTATAGTATTGTATTAGTCATGGTGATGCTAGTGGTGGAATAGTATTGTATTAGTCATGGTGATGCTAGTGGTAGTATAGTACTGTATTAGTCATGGTGACGCTAGTGGTAGTATAGTACTGTATTAGTCATGGTGATGCTAGTGGTAGTGGTGGTATAGTACTGTATTAGTCATGGTGATGCTAGTGGTAGTGGTGGTATAGTACTGTATTAGTCATGGTGATGCTAGTGGTAGTGGCGGTATAGTATTGTATTAGTCATGGTGATGCCAGTGGTGGTATAGTATTGTATTAGTCATGGTGATGCTAGTGGTGGTATAGTATTGTATTAGTCATGGTGATGCTAGTGGTGGTATAGTATTGTATTAGTCATGGTGATGCTAGTGGTAGTATAGTACTGTATTAGTCATGGTGATGCTAGTGGTGGTATAGTACTGTATTAGTCATGGTGATGCTAGTGGTAGTATAGTACTGTATTAGTCATGGTGATGCTAGTGGTGGTATAGTATTGTATTAGTCATGGTGATGCTAGTGGTAGTGGTGGTATAGTATTGTATTAGTCATGGTGATGCTAGTGGTATTATAGTACTGTATTTGTCATGGTGATGCTAGTGGTGGTGTAGTACTGTATTAGTCATGGTGATGCTAGTGGTAGTATAGTATTGTATTAGTCATGGTGCTGCTAGTGGTGGAATAGTATTGTATTAGTCATGGTGATGCTAGTGGTAGTACTGATGTAATGGTGATGCTAGTGGTGGTATAGTATTGTATTAGTCATGGTGATGCTAGTGGTGGTATAGTATTGTATTAGTCATGGTGATGCTAGTGGTAGTATAGTACTGTATTAGTCATGGTGATGCTAGTGGTGGTATAGTACTGTATTAGTCATGGTGATGCTAGTGGTAGTATAGTACTGTATTAGTCATGGTGATGCTAGTGGTAGTATAGTACTGTATTAGTCATGGTGATGCTAGTGGTAGTACTGATGTAATGGTGATGCTAGTGGTGGTATAGTATTGTATTAGTCATGGTGATGCTAGTGGTGGTGTAGTACTGTATTAGTCATGGTGATGCTAGTGGTGGTATAGTATTGTATTAGTCATGGTGATGCTAGTGGTGGTATAGTACTGTATTAGTCATGGTGATGCTAGTGGTGGTATAGTACTGTATTAGTCATGGTGATGCTAGTGGTAGTATAGTACTGTATTAGTCATGGTGATGCTAGTGGTGGTATAGTATTGTATTAGTCATGGTGATGCTAGTGGTAGTGGTGGTATAGTATTGTATTAGTCATGGTGATGCTAGTGGTGGTATAGTATTGTATTAGTCATGGTGATGCTAGTGGTAGTGGTGGTATAGTATTGTATTAGTCATG
Organism: Oncorhynchus kisutch; assembly: GCF_002021735.2. Classification (NCBI taxonomy): domain Eukaryota; kingdom Metazoa; phylum Chordata; class Actinopteri; order Salmoniformes; family Salmonidae; genus Oncorhynchus; species Oncorhynchus kisutch. The sequence continues at coordinate 14,253,824 of NW_022261985.1, read as the reverse complement.
GTGATGCTAGTGGTGGTATAGTATTGTATTAGTCATGGTGATGCTATTGGTGGTATAGTATTGTATTAGTCATGGTGATGCTAGTGGTGGTATAGTATTGTATTAGTCATGGTGATGCTAGTGGTGGTATAGTATTGTATTAGTCATGGTGATGCTAGTGGTAGTGGTGGTATAGTATTGTATTAGTCATGGTGATGCTAGTGGTGGTATAGTATTGTATTAGTCATGGTGATGCTAGTGGTAGTGGTGGTATAGTATTGTATTAGTCATGGTGATGCTAGTGGTGGTATAGTATTGTATTAGTCATGGTGATGCTAGTGGTGGTATAGTATTGTATGAGTCATGGTGATGCTAGTGGTGGTATAGTACTGTATTAGTCATGGTGATGCTAGTGGTGGTATAGTACTGTATTAGTCATGGTGATGCTAGTGGTGGTATAGTATTGTATTAGTCATGGTGATGCTTGTGGTGGTATAGTATTGTATTAGTCATGGTGATGCTAGTGGTAGTGGTGGTATAGTATTGTATTAGTCATGGTGATGCTAGTGGTGGTATAGTATTGTATTAGTTGTGGTGATGCTAGTGGTAGTGGTGGTATAGTATTGTATTAGTCATGGTGATGCTAGTGGTGGTATAGTATTGTATTAGTTGTGGTGATGCTAGTGGTAGTGGTGGTATAGTATTGTATTAGTCATGGTGATGCTAGTGGTGGTGTAGTACTGTATTAGTCATGGTGATGCTAGTGGTAGTATAGTATTGTATTAGTCATGGTGATGCTAGTGGTGGTATAGTATTGTATTAGTCATGGTGATGCTAGTGGTGGTATAGTATTGTATTAGTCATGGTGATGCTAGTGGTAGTGATGGTATAGTATTGTATTAGTCATGGTGATGCTAGTGGTAGTGGTGGTACAGTACTGTATTAGCCATGGTGATGCTAGTGGTGGTGTAGTACTGTATTAGTCATGGTGATGCTAGTGGTAGTATAGTATAGTATTAGTCATGGTGATGCTAGTGGTAGTGGTGGTATAGTACTGTATTAGTCATGGGGATGCTAGTGGTAGTATAGTACTGTATTAGTCATGGTGATGCTAGTGGTAGTGGTGGTGTAGTACTGTATTAGTCATGGTGATGCTAGTGGTAGTATAGTATTGTATTAGTCATGGTGATGCTAGTGGTAGTATAGCACTGTATTAGTCATGGTGATGCTAGTGGTAGTATAGTATTAGTCATGGTGATGCTAGTGGTAGTATAGCACTGTATTAGTCATGGTGATGCTAGTGGTAGTATAGTACTGTATTAGTCATGGTGATGCTAGTGGTAGTATAGCACTGTATTAGTCATGGTGATGCTAGTGGTAGTATAGTATTGTATTAGTCATGGTGATGCTAGTGGTGGAATAGTATTGTATTAGTCATGGTGATGCTAGTGGTAGTATAGTACTGTATTAGTCATGGTGACGCTAGTGGTAGTATAGTACTGTATTAGTCATGGTGATGCTAGTGGTAGTGGTGGTATAGTACTGTATTAGTCATGGTGATGCTAGTGGTAGTGGTGGTATAGTACTGTATTAGTCATGGTGATGCTAGTGGTAGTGGCGGTATAGTATTGTATTAGTCATGGTGATGCCAGTGGTGGTATAGTATTGTATTAGTCATGGTGATGCTAGTGGTGGTATAGTATTGTATTAGTCATGGTGATGCTAGTGGTAGTGGTGGTATAGTATTTTATTAGTCATGGTGATGCTAGTGGTAGTGGTGGTATAGTACTGTATTAGTCATGGTGATGCTAGTGATAGTATTGTATTAGTCATGGTGATGCTAGTGGTAGTATAGTATTGTATTAGTCATGGTGATGCTAGTGGTAGTGGTGGTTTAGTACTGTATTAGTCATGGTGATGCTAGTGGTAGTATAGTATTGTATTAGTCATGGTGATGCTAGTGGTAGTATAGTATTGTATTAGTCATGGTGATGCTAGTGGTAGTGGTGGTATAGTACTGTATTAGTCATGGTGATGCTAGTGGTAGTGGTGGTATAGTACTGTATTAGTCATGGGGATGCTAGTGGTGGTATAGTACTGTATTAGTCATGGGGATGCTAGTGGTAGTATAGTACTGTATTAGTCATGGTGATGCTAGTGGTAGTACTGATGTAATGGTGAGTTAGTTTCATTTTCCATTTTTAGCTTTTTTTCCATTCCTATTATTTATTATTTTTCTACTATTAACTGTTACCCTTTAATTATTCGTATTATTTATTACCATTTTATTATTATTATTCTGCATTATTTTATTACAATTTATATTGTATACATTGTTGCTTGGGCAATATTGACGCAGTGTTTTTCATGCCAATAAAGCATCTTGGTTTTGAATAATGAGAATGAGTGTCGACTTTTGGTCAACAAAAAAGTGTAATGGCTTATTTGCTTCGTGAGGCTTATTTGATTGAATAGAAGATCTGTCATGTTTAGGTTGTTACGAGCGTGCTGATAAGTAGAACACGTGACATCCCGGCAACTTTGAGAAGAAAAAAAAAAAACACTTCAAATCAGTTTATCCCGGTTCTTGACAGTCCTGTTCATGAGTCGTCTCACTCTCCACGTAATTACAGACAGGTGACGTCAGGAACCCCTCATCGAATATTCAACAAAATATTCAAATAAACTAGATGTATCCACCAATCCAAAGAGAGGTGGGAGCGTGACAGGCAGTCTTCCCCGCTCTATGGACAAGTTTCCATTGTCAGGGTGGAGACATACATCTCTTCATTTTATCTGAATCTCTGGGTAAATCAAACGGCAGGTTTAATCTGTAGGCAAGTCAACCCTGTCAATTATACAGAACAAAAATATAAACACAACATGCAACTATTTAAATTATTTTACTGAGTTGCAGTTTATGTAAGGAAATCAGTCAATTGAAATAAATATGTAGTGCACCTTTCTAAAGTAGTGTACTATATTGGGAATAGGGCTCTGGTCTAAAGTAGTGTACTATATAGGGAATAGGGCTCTGGTCTATAGTAGTGCACTATATTGGGAATAGGGCTCTGGTCTAAAGTAGTGTACTATATTGGGAATAAGGCTCTGGTCTAAAGTAGTGCACTATATAGGGAATAGGGTCCTGGTCTAAAGTAGTGCACTACATAGGGAATAGGGCTCTGGTCTAAAGTAGTGCACTATATAGGGAATAGGGCTCTGGTCTAAAGTAGTGCACTACATAGGGAATAGGGCAAAGTTCTAAAGTAGTGCACTATATAGGGAATAGGGCCGCAACCTAGTGGTGCACTACATAGGGAATAGGGCAAAGGTATAAAGTAGTGCACTATATAGGGAATAGGGCTCTGGTCTATAGTAGTGTACTATATAGGGAATAGGGCTCTGGTATATAGTAGTGCACTATATAGGGAATAGGGCTCTGGTCTAAAGTAGTGCACTACGTAGGGAATAGGGCTCTGATCTATAGTAGTGCACTATATAGGGAATAGGGCTCTGGTCTAAAGTAGTGCACTACATAGGGAATAGGGCTCTGGTCTAAAGTAGTGCACTACATAGGGAATAGGGTTCTGGTCTAAAGTAGTGCACTACATAGGGAATAGGATGGACGTACCCAGTCAGTCTCTGGACAAGACCCACCACACAACTCACATGGCTTCACGAACGGTGTGTGTTTGTGTGTGTGTCAGCAACATTAAAGACATCCACGTATTGAGTGACATCCAAACTCCAGCCAGCCTCTGGGACTCGTTTGTCAACAGTTATCAGAGTTTCTCCTGTCAGATAAACAGACTAAATGATTAGAAATATAATGAATAGAACCGGCATCTATTCAGTTGATCCGATAGGAGAAATACAGATCACTTTTGAAAAACTGGGCCCTGGGCATTAATTCATAAAGAGAACAGATCAGGTTTTTAAGGTTACACTAAGTCACTAGTAACAACAGTGTATAACACAGTATTTGTATGGCAATAAACCAGTCACAAACTGGAGAGTCACATTTCAGCAGATTTGTTTTCAGTATTTTATTCATGACACCCGGTGTTACTCAGAACAGATGTGAAACACCAGCTTTGTCTCAAGTCAATAGGAACATACCAGCATCACAGTTCTATGTACCGATGCCCTCCAGATCTCCTTCACCCTTTCACTGTACAGAGACTATGAGAACAGAAAGCTGATAACAACGTGGACACAAGTGAAACATCTTGTAAAGCAATGAACAGAAATGCTTTATGTACCAAACACACAGTGGTCAAAGACTGGTCACTTGTCAGACAGGATCTTCTGTGATGGGGGTCATGAAAGGATTCTCTCAACACACATCATCAGCTGTTCCAAGGATCCATTCATTATGAATATCCTGAGTGGGGTCACATGTTACCGTTGTGAACACAGTTAGGGAGGCCATTCCTCTGGTGTCCCGAAGCAAACGAGGACTGTTGTGATTCCCCCACAGGTCCTATATGAGAGGGTAGGGCTGGGTTTATCCACAGGTCCTATATGAGAGGGCAAGGCTGGGTTTATCCACAGGTTCTATATGAGAGGGCAAGGCTGGGTTTATCCACAGGTCCTATATGAGAGGGCAAGGCTGGGTTTATCCACAGGTTCTATATGAGAGGGCAAGGCTGGGTTTATCCACAGGTCCTATATGACAGGGAAGGGCTGGGTTTATCCACAGGTCCTATATGACAGGGCAGGGCTGGGTTTATCCACAGGTCCTATATGACAGGGCAAGGCTGGGTTTATCCACAGGTCCTATATGAGAGGGCAGGGCTGGGTTTATCCACAGGCTGGGTTTATCCACAGGTCCTATATGAGAGGGCAGGGCTGGGTTTATCCACAGGTCCTATATGACAGGGCAAGGCTGGGTTTATCCACAGGTCCTATAGGACAGGGCAAGGCTGGGTTTATCCACAGGTCCTATATGAGAGGGCAAGGCTGGGTTTATCCACAGACTGGGTTTATCCACAGGTCCTATAGGACAGGAAGTGCTCATTTCTTCTTGGTGGCTCTCTTTCCCTCACCCTTCTTGGGTTTCCCTTTGCCTCTCAGTTTCCTCAGCCGACGCATCTCCTCCTTGAAGTCCTCGTGTTCATCTCTGGTGGGGGAGCAGGGAGGAAATGGTGTTACTGATGTGGGCTAAATTAATACTACACTGAAGCAGGTGTACAGAAGAACAGAGACAAACCGGGTCTGGAACACAGAGACAAACCGGGTCTGGAACACAGAGACAAACCGGGTCTGGAACACAGAGACAAACCGGGTCTGGAACACAGAGACAAACCGGGTCTGGAACACAGAGACAAACCGGGTCTGGAACACAGAGACAAACCGGGTCTGGAACACAGAGACAAACCGGGTCTGGAACACAGAGACAAACCGGGTCTGGAACACAGAGACAAACCGGGTCTGGAACACAGAGACAAACCGGGTCTGGAACACAGAGACAAACAGGGTCTGGAACACAGAGACAAACAGGGTCTGGAACACAGAGACAAACAGGGTCTGGAACACAGAGACAAACAGGGTCTGGAACACAGAGACAAACAGGGTCTGGAACACAGAGACAAACAGGGTCTGGAACACAGAGACAAACAGGGTCTGGAACACAGAGACAAACAGGGTCTGGAACACAGAGACAAACAGGGTCTGGAACACAGAGACAAACAGGGTCTGGAACACAGAGACAAACAGGGTCTGGAACACAGAGACAAACAGGGTCTGGAACACAGAGACAAACAGGGTCTAGAACACAGAGACAAACAGGGTCTAGAACACAGAGACAAACAGGGTCTAGAACACAGAGACAAACAGGGTCTAGAACACAGAGACAAACAGGGTCTAGAACACTCTCGTTAGAACAAAGAGACAAATAGGATCTAGAAAACTGTATTTTCCCTGTCTGTGGTTAGCCAGAAGAACCTTCTAAAGCCTATAGCAGTGGTTCTGGCTAGAGTAGGGCTGTAAACATTACTGCACACTGCCAAACACAGACATGCCAAAACAACCCAGATCCCTTTCCCATGAATAGCCCTATGGATCTATGAAGCCCATCACCACGTCATGTACTACCTGAAGAGTCCCATGTATCGTAGCTTCTGCGTAAGGGCATAGTAGATCTTGTGTTGAGGGTACCAGTCGTACACCTCCTTTTTCTGGGCCATGGGCGGCTCCTTGAACAGCTGGACCACCTTCATGGACTTGTTGTCCGTAGGACGCGCCACATCCCCAAAGATACGTGCACTGAGACGTGCCATACGTACGGCGTAGTTGGACAGGCTGGCCATAACTCGCTGAAAGACAAGAGGAAAGAGAAGCAGCAAACATCGGTCAAATATGTCCTAAAAAAATAATAACTTCTATAGACGGGTTAGCTGACGTCACAAAAAATTACACGCGCGCTTCAATGGGGCAGAAATCTGTGTTGTATTTCTGGATGGCCAGATATTGTTTCTATTGGCTTATATTGGACCTAAGATATTGTTTCTATTGGCTTATATTGGACCTAAGATATTGTTTCTATTGGCTTATATTGGACCTAAGATATTGTTTCTATTGGCTTATATTGGACCTAAGATATTGTTTCTATTGGCTTATATTGGACCTAAGATATTGTTTCTATTGGCTTATATTGGACCTAAGATATTGTTTCTATTGGCTTATATTGGACCTAAGATATTGTTTCTATTGGCTTATATTGGACCTAAGATATTGTTTCTATTGGCTTATATTGGACCTAAGATATTGTTTCTATTGGCTTATATTGGACCTAAGATATTGTTTCTATTGGCTTATATTGGACGTAAACTTGTCGCCTTTGTAACACCGACTTCCATTGGTAGAGCAGAGGCATGAGCATCTGGTAATTATAGACAGATCTCCGTTTTATCACCTACAACAGTGTAGGAACATAACATCTAAATTGGTTGTTTAAACCCATTCTACCCAGAATGTAATACTATTCCACCTGCTCTAGCCCCAGAATGTAATACTATTCCACCTGCTCTACCCCCAGAATGTAATACTATTCCACCTGCTCTACCCCCAGAATGTAATACTATTCCACCTGCTCTAACCCCAGAATGTAATACTATTCCCCCTGCTCTAGCCCCAGAATGTAATACTATTCCACCTGCTCTACCCCCAGAATGTAATACTATTCCACCTGCTCTACCCCCAGAATGTAATACTATTCCACCTGCTCTACCCCAGAATGTAATACTATTCCCCCTGCTCTACTCCCAGAATGTAATACTATTCCGCCTGCTCTACTCCCAGAATGTAATACTATTCCCCCTGCTCTAACCCCAGAATGTAATACTATTCCCCCTGCTCTACCCCCAGAATGCAATACTATTCCACCTGCTCTACCCCCAGAATGTAATACTATTCCACCTGCTCTACCCCCAGAATGTAATACTATTCCACCTGCTCTACCCCCAGAATGTAATACTATTCCGCCTGCTCTACCCCCAGAATGTAATACTATTCCGCCTGCTCTACCCCCAGAATGTAATACTATTCCGCCTGCTCTAACCCCAGAATGTAATACTATTCCACCTGCTCTACCCCCAGAATGTAATACTATTCCCCCTGCTCTAACCCCAGAATGTAATACTATTCCCCCTGCTCTACCCCCAGAATGCAATACTATTCCACCTGCTCTACCCCCAGAATGTAATACTATTCCACCTGCTCTACCCCCAGAATGTAATACTATTCCCCCTGCTCTTCCCCCAGAATGTAATACTATTCCCCCAGAATGTAATACTATTCCCCCTGCTCTACCCCCAGAATGTAATATAGATTATTTCCAGACCTCATTAGGAAGTGCATACAGGTCGTGACAGCAGTAATGACGATAGCTGCTCAGCGAAACTCCATTCTTTGGTAGCTCGCTTGCAAATGTATTGCGAGCACTTGGTCATATGGCCATTTTCACATGTTCATAAATGTTTGGCCATTTGTGAAAATGCTATAGCAATATAGAGGGAACGTGGCCGTGCGTTTAGACAATTAGTAGACACTGCAGTAAATAAAACATCTGTCTCGTCCAGGACCAGAGTCTACGCAGACTGGTGCCCCATAGCCAATCAGAACTACAGTAGGCTTATATACAAATAAGCCATTTGCACAGAGGCCTGTCATCATTCACTTTGAACTGGACTGTGTGTTTACAGGAAGTAGAGCCGGTCATCAGTTCCTTTGAACTGGACTGTGTGTTTACAGGCAGTAGGGCCTGTCATCATTCACTATGAACTGGACTGTGTGTTTACAGGCAGTAGGTCCTGTCATCATTCACTTTGAACTGGACTGTGTGTTTACAGGCAGTAGGGCCTGTCATCATTCACTTTGAACTGGACTGTGTGTTTACAGGAAGTAGGGCCTGTCATTCACTATGAACTGGACTGTGTGTTTACAGGCAGTAGGGCTTGTCATCATTCACTTTGAACTGGACTGTGTGTTTACAGGAAGTAGGGCCTGTCATTCACTATGAACTGGACTGTGTGTTTACAGGAAGTAGGGCCTGTCATCATTCACTTTGAACTGGACTGTGTGTTTACAGGAAGTAGGGCCTGTCATTCACTATGAACTGGACTGTGTGTTTACAGGCAGTAGGGCCTGTCATTCACTATGAACTGGACTGTGTGTTTACAGGAAGTAGGGCCTGTCATTCACTATGAACTGGACTGTGTGTTTACAGGAAGTTGCAACAACACGACTTTAGAGCAATAGAACACATTCACCAAAAGCCACAAATACACCTGAATGGATTTCTGCAAATACCACAGGGGTCCTCTTACATTTGGGAACTTCAGTCCTGTTGATCAAACAATCATGACAAGGTGGGCTCTTTTCACTATATACACACATCAACAAGATCAACAACTAATGCTAGTCAGAGCCAGATTAGCACAACCCCTCAAACTTTTTTTTGCTAGTTGGCCATCAACATTGCACTGTTAGGGCCTCTAGAGTGGTCAAAGGCACTGCATCACGGTGCTAGATGTGCCACTAGAGATTCTGGGTTCGAGTCCAGGATCTGTCGCAAACGGTCTCGACCGGGAGACCCATGGGGCGGCATACAATTGGCCGGGTTAGGGGAGGGTTTGTCCGGCAGTGATGTTCTTGTCCCATCGCGCACTAGCGACTCCTGTGGCGGGCCGGGCGTAGTGCATGCTGACACGGTCCCCAGGTGTACGGTGTTTCCTCCGACAAAATTGGTGCGGCTGGCTTCCGGGGTTAAGCGGGCATTGTGTCAAGAACCAGTGCGGCTTGGCTGGGTTGTGTTTCTGGAGAGAGCACGGCTCTCGACCTTCGACTCTCCCGAGTCCGTACGGGAGTTGCAGCGATGAGACAAGACTAACGACCAATTAGATATCAGGAAATTTACCAATTGACCAATTGAAAACCACTAACATGGGAAGAAAAATAGATAATGTAATAAAGCGACGGGGAATTGTAGCATCCTCGCCCTTCTGTAGCCTTCCAACCATGCAGGCTTGTCCCAACCAAGCACTCAAGCTAACTGGCTAAAGTTGGCTTGTTAGTTACTTCCAGACACAAAATGAGAGAACACCTCACCTCTGACCATTTGACTCCCACCTAGCAGAGCTGGTTAGGCTGTTTGTGTGGTGTCTAACTTAGCCTACATTTACTGACACCGGTCATATTCAGCAGGTGTTGCGCGTCGGTAAATTCAGCAGTTATTCTGCGCTCTGAAATCAAAAGTAGATAGCATATCTCTTGCGTTTGCAAATTCACTCTAATTTAAGAATAGTGATTCATATTTCTTGCTAGCTTAACCAAATGACACCTGCATCCCTAGGTCTGTAACCACCGGAAAAGTCAGTCACTCACCCACTCCTCCAATGACATCCTCCTAGCAACTAGCTATCTAGATTAAATGTAGTCTGTTTTATCTTGCTCCATAAATAGATACGCTAGCCTATCAGCCACATTATAACTGACTTGTGATCCTTGGCCTTGCTAGTTTGATTGAATCAAATCTTATTGGTCACATACACATTGTTAGCAGATGTAAATGAGAGTTCAGCGAAATGCTTCTACTTCCGACAGTGCAGTAATATCTAACAATTCCCCAACAAGTACCTAATACACAATCATCTAAAAGGGGTGAATGAGAATATTCACATATAAATATATGGATGAGCGATGGCCGAGCAGCATAGGCAAGGTGCAATAGATGGTATAAAATACAGTATATACACTTGATATGACTAACGTAAGATATGCAAACAAAATTAAAGTGTCATTATTTAAAGTGGCATTGTTTAAAGTGACTAGCGGTCCATTTATTAAAAAGTGGCCAGTGATTGGGTCTCAATGTAGGCAGAAGCTTCTCTGAGTTAGAGATGGCTTTTTAGAAAATCTGATGGCCTTGAGATAGAAGCTGGTTTTCAATCTCTCTGTGATTGAATTGAACATTCCCAGCCTTAGTTACATTTGTCCATTTTTGCCCCCAAAAAACATAATGAGCCATTGAAACAGACTGCATTCCGAATGGTACCAGGCCCGCTGTGACTTACACACACACACGTGCTTCTATACCTGCATTGCTTGCTGTTTGGGGTTTTAGGCTGGGTTTCTGGGTTTCTGTACAGCACTTTGAGATATCAGCTGATGTACGAAGGGCTATATAAATAAATTTGATTTGACTTAGCAATATTTTCTGGAGTACCAAGAAATGTATTCGTTTATTATATAAATCATGTGTTGAACCGCATGGACCTATTCTGACAACAATGCCTTGGTGTACGTCATGGAATGTAGAGTCAAATATAACCTATTTATAAAATCTCTTATAAAAGTTGGTTTCGTAGCATAAACTGGGAATTGTATATTTTTGACTGATATTGTGGATTGTCTGTTTTCAGTACTTTGAAGTACTGAAGAAAAAATACTTTAAAGTACTACTGAAGTCGTTTGGGGTATCTGTACTTTACTATTTAAAAATCAGTCAACTTTTACTTTACTACATTCGTAAAGAAAAGAAAATGTACCTTCTACTCCGTACATTTTCCCCGACACCCAAAAGCACTCTTTACATGTTGAATGCTTAGCAGGACAGAAAAATGATCTAATTCACGCATTTTCAAAGAGAAAAATCGCATGTCATCCCTACTGCCTCTGATCTGGCAGACTCACTAAACACAAACGCTTTGTTTGTAAATAATGTCTGAGTGTTGGTGTATGCCCCTGGCCATCAGTCAAAAAAAAATGTAAACAAGTAAATGGTGCAGTCTGGTTTGCTTAATATAAGGAATTTGAAATGAGTTCTACTTTAACTTTTGACACATAAGTATATTTATATCCAAACACTTACTCATGTAGTATTTTACTGGGTGACTTTCACTTGAGTCATTTTCTATAAAAAGGAATCTTTACTTTCACTCAAGTATAACAGTTTAGGTACTTTTCCCACCACTGTGTGTTTCATATCTGCAAAGTAGTTCCTCTTTAAATAGTCCAAGAGCCACCCATCAAAAATGTGCTGTACCTTGACCCAGGTAACTAAACGTCAACAACATCACTTAGATAATGTTATGAATGTATACAACGATTGGGTCTAATCCAGAATGCTGATTGGGTAAAAGCGCATTCCAGCCAGTGTCTATTCCACAAATTACCACTGGCTAAATCTACGACTTTAAAATTCCAATTTACTCAGTTGCATCTGACCGCAATCCACTGTATCATAAGCCCAGCCAGGCAATTTATGAACTTGATCTCCACCATAAAAAGCATCTAGACATTATCTCACGTTTCTTTTTAGGCCAACATTTAGTTTTCAACAGCAGAGATTTGTATAAACGTTGCTGTCTGCTTCTCCGAAATTTGCAACATGGTTTCAATATTCAAATTCCATCTCCAGCTGTCCCATATCAAAGTAATGAACAAGAGTCGCGACAGCGTTTCTCAGCTAGAGACAGACAGAAATTCCAATTGAAAAGAAGGTACAAGGTTGCAGCAGCCTAGACAGCTTCAGTGTTGGAACTGACCGTGTTACTGTCGCTGTGTTGTCGGCTAGCTGCTCTGAACAGAGAGCACATGTTCTGTGCCAGGGCGAAATCGCGCCTCATTAGCTCATTGTTATGTATGTATCCAAATAAATGTCACTAGACAACAGCTTAAAACAAAATGTAGATAATGTTCATCTGTTTGACGAGACTAAATTGGCCAGCTTGCAAACCAGGAAGAAGGGTTGTCTCGGATTTAACACCCGTGACAATATCCTGCAAACACCGGCTTCTCGGGCATTTTAATTTAAATGAACACTGTGGCTCAACTTGTAAAAAAGTTGCAATTATTATTTATTTTTTTAAATAAAAGTTAAGAATGTTTGCATCGAAATCCCAGCACATCTTGGGTTTATTTCCCTAAAAACATTTCGGTGTTGCCGTTTTACCTTGATTACTTTTGTTGCACACGGAACTATTTGTGCGCTCGGTGTTTGACACGTTACCGGTCTTTTTTTTGGCCGTGGGATTAAAATAAAAATCGCCATATTGAACGTCTTCTGTAAACCCAGTTTTGTCCCATAGTTTCTAAGCAACCAACCAGTTTATGAAAGCGCTTCATTGGTCATGGTTTAATACCAATCGAAAAATCATAGTCAAACACATCATCAACGTTCATGATCAGTTTTAAAACAGAGGAAAACATACACTGAATGACAAAATGACTCACTGCGTCCACAGCCAAATACATACCTGGAATCACCGCGACTTGTGTAGTAGCTTTGTTATATCCAAATGTAGATTATATTACCATGTTCTACACGATAATTGCATAACTTGCTACTCAGTTTGTGTGTCACTAGTAGATGTTATTGTATTTCGTTCAATATGTCGCTAACCTTCAAGCATGCCTCCACTTCTATAATATTCTTCTTCGATTATGTTTAACGGCGGTTGGCAGCCAATACATGTTGCATTACCGCCACCTACTAGACTGGAGTATAACTACCTTATACGTGGTTTGAAAACGTAAAATAAATACAAAAAAAAAAAAATACCCTACCATCTAACCCTGCACTCACTAAAAACCCACCACCTTACTCCACTATTTAAATCTCTCTAGTCCTACCTCAGACCAACAGCCTGAAAGGACGGGACACCATCACTCAACACACCCTGTAACTCTTCTGATGTCAAGTCTTGTACACCCAAATAGCTCACTGCAGCTGCCACCACGACCTCAATATCCAGCGACTTACGTTCCATCCCTACAGTACAGTTGATAACCACTGCTATAAATACTAAAAATCTTATCTTACTGAAGCATATTGTACCAGTCAAAAGTTTGGACACACCTACTCATTCAAGGGTTTTTCTTTATTTGTACTATTTTCTACACTGTAGAATATTAGTGAAGACATCAAAACTATGAAATAACACATGTGGAATCATGTCGTAACCAAAAGTGTTAAATTAAAATATATTTTAGATTCTTCAAAGTAGCTACCTTGACAGCTTTGCACACTTTTCACATTCTCTCAACCAGCTTCACCTGGAGTGCTTTTCCAACAGTCTTGAAGGAGTTCCCACATATGCTGAGCACTTGTTGGCTGCTTTTCCTTCACTCTGCGGTCCAACTCATCCCAAACCATTTCAATTGGGTTGATGTCAAGTGATTGTGGAGGCCAGGTCATCTGATGCAACACTCCATCACTCTCCTTCTTGGTTATTTAGCCCTTACACAGCCTGGAGGTGTGTTGGGTCATTGTCCTGTTGAAAACAAATTATAGTCCCACTAAGTCCCTCTAAGCCCAAACCAGATGGGATGGCGTATCGCTGCAGAATGCTGTGCTAGCCATGCTGGTGAAGTGTGCCTTAAAATCTAAATAAATCACAGACAGTGGCGCCAGCAAAGCACCCCCACACCATCACACTTCCTCCTCCATGCTTCACGGTTGGAACCACACCTGCAGCGATCATCCGATCACCTACTCTGGTCTCACAAAGACATGGGGATTGGAACCAAAAACCTCGGACTCATCAGACCAAAGGACAGATGAGCATGTTTTGAAACTGATCATGAACGTTTATGACTTGTTGGCTATGATTTTTCGATTGGTTTTAAAACCATGACCAATGAAGCTCTTTCATAAACAAGTTGGTTGTTTAGAAACTATGTGGCTAAAACTGGGTTTTCAGAAGACGTTCAATATAGTGATTTTTATTTTAGTCCAAGGGCCAAAAAGCATTGGTAGCATACGTTTCTTCAGTTTATTTTGATTTTGATGCCTGAGACAAATTCGTTCTTATCCCTTCTTGCTAGCTAGCCAACTACGGCTAACTTACAGTCACTTCAAAAAAAGAATAACACTGGCTACAGTTACATTTGTTTAAGCTGTTTTCTAGTGACGTTGATTCGGATACATGTACTCTCTCTTCAGGACACAAGTTGTTCAGAGGAGCTAGCCAACAACACAGCTACAGGAACAATATCAGTTTTAAACACAGACGCTGTAAAGGCTGCTGCAATTTGTTTCGTGACATTTCTTTGTATATATATATCCATAAAAATGATGCCAGATGATTCATGATTTTGGCTGGCTGAGAAACGCTGCCTGCCTGCCTGTCTCGTCGCGACTCTTACTTGTTCATTGCTATGATATGGGACAGCTGGAGATGGAATTTGAATATTGAAACAATGTTGAAAACGTTGGAGAGACAGCAAGGTTTATTCAAATCTCCACTGTTGAAATCGAAATATTAGTCTAAAAGAAATGTGAGATAATGTCTAGATGCTTTTTATAGTGGAGATCAAGTTTATAAATTGCCTGGCTGGGCTGATAAGACAGTGGATTGCGGTCAGATGCAACTGAGTAAATTGGAATTTTAAAGTCGTAAAGTCAGATCTTTATTTATTTAGATGATTTTTTAAAATTATAACATTTCAAATTACAATAAACTTTTATTTTCTCTGAAGAAACATACAATTACATTAAAAGCAAAAAATATATAAATACCACAAAAATTTACTTTCAAAAGTTAAAGTTACTAAAAGAAAAGGTCACAGTTGTACAAACATATGGTTGTTGTTGTAAGAATACAGTGTTTTTGTTGTTATTAATACATTCTAGAGATTTTATTAGATATTGGATTTCAAGTAAAAATGTATTGCATTTGGTGATAGATTTCAAATATTTGTTTTCGTGTAACTAACATTTACCAGAGAGAATGAAGAATGAATAACTCATTCAGTGGTCTTGTTTTCATTTGAATAATAACGTTACATTTTTCATTGTAAATACCTGGGTCTTATTGATGTAATAAAACATGTAACTACGTAACTCGCTCCAACATAACTTCACAGAGTCACACTCATAATTTTTTTTTTTGTATAATAGTTTCCCCTTTTGTCACAGAAAAGGCATATTTCTTTTACGTCAATGACTAGACAAGTTATTGCAAGGGTATATTTTGGTATATATTTTGGGTATATTTTGTGCAACATTTTAAAGTCAACTTATTTGACTTAATTCTATTTTTTAAATGTGTGAGGGAGCCAAGTTTTCTTCCGTTAAATTTCAGAAGAATTTCCCTCTAGGAGAGATCTGGTTGGAGTTATTATTTTTACATTTCTTATCCAGCAGGGGGAAACCTTCTAACATAAATTCCACATCTATCTTCTCCAAAACACAAATGACATTTCATGAATTGAGTAAATCTTGAAGGTGTTGCTTTGCAGATAGAATTACATTTATGTTTTGGTAAGTTCTATGTTTCCAAGACCTTCCTATAAAAGAGTATATTTCCTTACTTATCAAATAAATCAAGCAGAAATATAATATTTATTACAAACCACTTAGGAAAGAACAAAGAATTGTTTTTTTTAACAACAATATCTTTGTTGTTCCACAGAAGTGTCGTCTTGTGTGGTTGAAAAGTTGTAGACAT
>NW_022261985.1:14207109-14237792 GCF_002021735.2 Oncorhynchus kisutch | reverse complement strand
AGGTACTTTTCCACCACTGTGTGTTTCATATCTGCAAAGTAGTTCCTCTTTAAATAGTCCAAGAGCCACCCATCAAAAATGTGCTGTACCTTGACCCAGGTAACTAAACGTCAACAACATCACTTATAATGTTATGAATGTATACAACGATTGGTCTAATCCAATGCTGATTGGGTAAAGCGCATTCCAGCCAGTGTCTATTCCACAAATTACCACTGGCTAAATCTACGACTTTAAATTCAATTTACTCAGTTGCATCTGACCCGCAATCCACTGTATCATAAGCCCAGCCAGGCACTTTATGAACTTGATCTCCACCATAAAAGCATCTAGACATTATCTCACGTTTCTTTTTAGGCCAACATTTAGTTTTCAACAGCAAGATTTGTATAAACGTTGCTGTCTGCTTCTCCGAAATTTGCAACATGGTTTCATATTCAAATTCCATCTCCAGCTGTCCCATATCAAAGTAATGAACAAGAGTCGCGACAGCGTTTCTCAGCTAGAGACAGACAGAAATTCCAATTGAAAAGAAGGTACAAGGTTGCAGCAGCCTAGACAGCTTCAGTGTTGGAACTGACCGTGTTACTGTCGCTGTGTTGTCGGCTAGCTGCTCTGAACAGAGAGCACATGTTCTGTGCCAGGGCGAAATCGCGCCTCATTAGCTCATTGTTATGTATGTATCCAAATAAATGTCACTAGACAACAGCTTAAAACAAATGTAGATAATGTTCATCTGTTTGACGAGACTAAAATTGGCCAGCTTGCAAACCAGGAAGAAGGGTTGTCTCGGATTTAACACCCGTGACAATATCCTGCAAACACCGGCTTCTCGGCATTTTAATTTAAATGAACACTGTGGCTCAACTTGTAAAAAGTTGCAATTATTATTTATTTTTTTTAAATAAAGTTAAGAATGTTTGCATCGAAATCCCAGCACATCTTGGGTTTATTTCCCTAAAAACATTTCGGTGTTGCCGTTTTACCTTGATTACTTTTGTTGCACACGGAACTATTTGTGCGCTCGGTGTTTGACACGTTACCGGTCTTTTTTTGGCCGTGGGATTAAAATAAAAATCGCCATATTGAACGTCTTCTGTAAACCCAGTTTTGTCCCATAGTTTCTAAGCAACCAACCAGTTTATGAAAGCGCTTCATTGGTCATGGTTTAATACCAATCGAAAAATCATAGTCAAACACATCATCAACGTTCATGATCAGTTTTAAAACAGAGGAAAACATACACTGAATGACAAAATGACTCACTGCGTCCACAGCCAAATACATACCTGGAATCACCGCGACTTGTGTAGTAGCTTTGTTATATCCAAATGTAGATTATATTACCATGTTCTACACGATAATTGCATAACTTGCTACTCAGTTTGTGTGTCACTAGTAGATGTTATTGTATTTCGTTCAATATGTCGCTAACCTTCAAGCATGCCTCCACTTCTATAATATTCTTCTTCGATTATGTTTAACGGCGGTTGGCAGCCAATACATGTTGCATTACCGCCACCTACTAGACTGGAGTATAACTACCTTATACGTGGTTTGAAAACGTAAAATAAATACAAAAAAAAAAAATACCCTACCATCTAACCCTGCACTCACTAAAACCCACCACCTTACTCCACTATTTAAATCTCTCTAGTCCTACCTCAGACCAACAGCCTGAAAGGACGGGACACCATCACTCAACACACCCTGTAACTCTTCTGATGTCAAGTCTTGTACACCCAAATAGCTCACTGCAGCTGCCACCACGACCTCAATATCCAGCGACTTACGTTCCATCCCTACAGTACAGTTGATAACCACTGCTATAAATACTAAAATCTTATCTTACTGAAGCATATTGTACCAGTCAAAAGTTTGGACACACCTACTCATTCAAGGGTTTTTTCTTATTTGTACTATTTTCTACACTGTAGAATATTAGTGAAGACATCAAAACTATGAAATAACACATGTGGAATCATGTCGTAACCAAAAGTGTTAAATTAAAATATATTTTAGATTCTTCAAAGTAGCTACCTTGACAGCTTTGCACACTTTTCACATTCTCTCAACCAGCTTCACCTGGAGTGCTTTTCCAACAGTCTTGAAGGAGTTCCCACATATGCTGAGCACTTGTTGGCTGCTTTTCCTTCACTCTGCGGTCCAACTCATCCCAAACCATTTCAATTGGGTTGATGTCAAGTGATTGTGGAGGCCAGGTCATCTGATGCAACACTCCATCACTCTCCTTCTTGGTTATTTAGCCCTTACACAGCCTGGAGGTGTGTTGGGTCATTGTCCTGTTGAAAACAAATTATAGTCCCACTAAGTCCCTCTAAGCCCAAACCAGATGGGATGGCGTATCGCTGCAGAATGCTGTGCTAGCCATGCTGGTGAAGTGTGCCTTGAAATCTAAATAAATCACAGACAGTGGCGCCAGCAAAGCACCCCTACACCATCACACTTCCTCCTCCATGCTTCACGGTTGGAACCACACCTGCAGCGATCATCCGATCACCTACTCTGGTCTCACAAAGACATGGTGATTGGAACCAAAAACCTCGGACTCATCAGACCAAAGGACAGATGAGCATTGTTTTGAAACTGATCATGAACGTTTATGACTTGTTGGCTATGATTTTTCGATTGGTTTTAAACCATGACCAATGAAGCTCTTTCATAAAAAGTTGGTTGTTTAGAAACTATGTGGCTAAAACTGGGTTTTCAGAAGACGTTCAATATAGTGATTTTTATTTTAGTCCAAGGGCCAAAAAGCATTGGTAGCATACGTTTCTTCAGTTTATTTGATTTTGATGCCTGAGACAAATTCGTTCTTATCCCTTCTTGCTAGCTAGCCAACTACGGCTAACTTACAGTCACTTCAAAAAAAGAATAACACTGGCTACAGTTACATTTGTTTAAGCTGTTTTCTAGTGACGTTGATTCGGATACATGTACTCTCTCTTCAGGACACAAGTTGTTCAGAGGAGCTAGCCAACAACACAGCTACAGGAACAATATCAGTTTTAAACACAGACGCTGTAAAGGCTGCTGCAATTTGTTTCGTGACATTTCTTTGTATATATATATCCATAAAAATGATGCCAGATGATTCATGATTTTGGCTGGCTGAGAAACGCTGCCTGCCTGCCTGTCTCGTCGCGACTCTTACTTGTTCATTGCTATGATATGGGACAGCTGGAGATGGCAATTTGAATATTGAAACAATGTTGAAAACGTTGGAGAGACAGCAAGGTTTATTCAAATCTCCACTGTTGAAATCGAAATATTAGTCTAAAAGAAATGTGAGATAATGTCTAGATGCTTTTTATAGTGGAGATCAAGTTTATAAATTGCCTGGCTGGGCTGATAAGACAGTGGATTGCGGTCAGATGCAACTGAGTAAATTGGAATTTTAAAGTCGTAAAGTCAGATCTTTATTTATTTAGATGATTTTTTAAAATTATAACATTTCAAATTACAATAAACTTTTATTTTCTCTGAAGAAACATACAATTACATTAAAAGCAAAAAATATATAAATACCACAAAAATTTACTTTCAAAAGTTAAAGTTACTAAAAGAAAAGGTCACAGTTGTACAAACATATGGTTGTTGTTGTAAGAATACAGTGTTTTTGTTGTTATTAATACATTCTAGAGATTTTATTAGATATTGGATTTCAAGTAAAAATGTATTGCATTTGGTGATAGATTTCAAATATTTGTTTTCGTGTAACTAACATTTACCAGAGAGAATGAAGAATGAATAACTCATTCAGTGGTCTTGTTTTCATTTGAATAATAACGTTACATTTTTCATTGTAAATACCTGGGTCTTATTGATGTAATAAAACATGTAACTACGTAACTCGCTCCAACATAACTTCACAGAGTCACACTCATATTTTTTTTTTTGTATAATAGTTTCCCCTTTTGTCACAGAAAAGGCATATTTCTTTTACGTCAATGACTAGACAAGTTATTGCAAGGGTATATTTTGTATATATTTTGGGTATATTTTGTGCAACATTTAAAGTCAACTTATTTGACTTAATTCTATTTTTTAAATGTGTGAGGGAGCCAAGTTTTCTTCCGTTAAATTCAGAAGAATTTCCCTCTAGGAGAGATCTGGTTGGAGTTATTATTTTTACATTTCTTATCCAGCAGGGGGAACCTTCTAACATAAATTCCACATCTATCTTCTCCAAAACACAAATGACATTTCATGAATTGAGTAAATCTTGAAGGTGTTGCTTTGCAGATAGAATTACATTTATGTTTTGGTAAGTTCTATGTTTCCAAGACCTTCCTATAAAAGAGTAGATCTAGCTGGTCTGTCAAATAAATAGAGACAGTAGATCTAGCTGGTCTTACAAATAATAGGACAGAACAAAGAGCTGTTTTTTATAATAGAGACAGTAGATCTAGCTGTTCCATAGAAGTGTCAGTAGATCTAGCTGGTCTGAAAATAGTAGACAGTAGATCTAGCTGGTCTGTCAGATAAAAGAGACAGTCATCTAGCTGGACAGTCATGGTAATAGAGACAGTAGATCTAGCTGGTCTGTCATAATATAATAGAGACAGTAGATCTAGCTGGTCTGTCATAATATATAGAGACAGTAGATCTAGCTGGTCTGTCATAATATAGAGACAGTAGATCTAGCTGGTCTGTCATAATCCAGTAGATCTAGCTGGTCTGTCATAATATAATAGAGACAGTAGATCTAGCTGGTCTGTCATAATATAATAGAGACAGTAGATCTAGCTGGTCTGTCATAATATAATAGAGACAGTAGATCTAGCTGGTCTGTCATAATATAATAGAGACAGTAGATCTAGCTGGTCTGTCATAATATAATAGAGACAGTAGATCTAGCTGGTCTGTCATAATATAATAGAGACAGTAGATCTAGCTGGTCTGTCATAATATAATAGAGACAGTAGATCTAGCTGGTCTGTCATAATATAATAGAGACAGTAGATCTAGCTGGTCTGTCATAATATAATAGAGACAGTAGATCTAGCTGGTCTGTCATAATATAATAGAGACAGTAGATCTAGCTGGTCTGTCATAATATAATAGAGACAGTAGATCTAGCTGGTCTGTCATAATATAATAGAGACAGTAGATCTAGCTGGTCTGTCATAATATAATAGAGACAGTAGATCTAGCTGGTCTGTCATAATATAATAGAGACAGTAGATCTAGCTGGTCTGTCATAATATAATAGAGACAGTAGATCTAGCTGGTCTGTCATAATATAATAGAGACAGTAGATCTAGCTGGTCTGTCATAATATAATAGAGACAGTAGATCTAGCTGGTCTGTCATAATATAATAGAGACAGTAGATCTAGCTGGTCTGTCATAATATAATAGAGACAGTAGATCTAGCTGGTCTGTCATAATATAATAGAGACAGTAGATCTAGCTGGTCTGTCATAATATAATAGAGACAGTAGATCTAGCTGGTCTGTCATAATATAATAGAGACAGTAGATCTAGCTGGTCTGTCATAATATAATAGAGACAGTAGATCTAGCTGGTCTGTCATAATATAATAGAGACAGTAGATCTAGCTGGTCTGTCATAATATAATAGAGACAGTAGATCTAGCTGGTCTGTCATAATATAATAGAGACAGTAGATCTAGCTGGTCTGTCATAATATAATAGAGACAGTAGATCTAGCTGGTCTGTCATAATATAATAGAGACAGTAGATCTAGCTGGTCTGTCATAATATAATAGAGACAGTAGATCTAGCTGGTCTGTCATAATATAATAGAGACAGTAGATCTAGCTGGTCTGTCATAATATAATAGAGACAGTAGATCTAGCTGGTCTGTCATAATATAATAGAGACAGTAGATCTAGCTGGTCTGTCATAATATAATAGAGACAGTAGATCTAGCTGGTCTGTCATAATATAATAGAGACAGTAGATCTAGCTGGTCTGTCATAATATAATAGAGACAGTAGATCTAGCTGGTCTGTCATAATATAATAGAGACAGTAGATCTAGCTGGTCTGTCATAATATAATAGAGACAGTAGATCTAGCTGGTCTGTCATAATATAATAGAGACAGTAGATCTAGCTGGTCTGTCATAATATAATAGAGACAGTAGATCTAGCTGGTCTGTCATAATATAATAGAGACAGTAGATCTAGCTGGTCTGTCATAATATAATAGAGACAGTAGATCTAGCTGGTCTGTCATAATATAATAGAGACAGTAGATCTAGCTGGTCTGTCATAATATAATAGAGACAGTAGATCTAGCTGGTCTGTCATAATATAATAGAGACAGTAGATCTAGCTGGTCTGTCATAATATAATAGAGACAGTAGATCTAGCTGGTCTGTCATAATATAATAGAGACAGTAGATCTAGCTGGTCTGTCATAATATAATAGAGACAGTAGATCTAGCTGGTCTGTCATAATATAATAGAGACAGTAGATCTAGCTGGTCTGTCATAATATAATAGAGACAGTAGATCTAGCTGGTCTGTCATAATATAATAGAGACAGTAGATCTAGCTGGTCTGTCATAATATAATAGAGACAGTAGATCTAGCTGGTCTGTCATAATATAATAGAGACAGTAGATCTAGCTGGTCTGTCATAATATAATAGAGACAGTAGATCTAGCTGGTCTGTCATAATATAATAGAGACAGTAGATCTAGCTGGTCTGTCATAATATAATAGAGACAGTAGATCTAGCTGGTCTGTCATAATATAATAGAGACAGTAGATCTAGCTGGTCTGTCATAATATAATAGAGACAGTAGATCTAGCTGGTCTGTCATAATATAATAGAGACAGTAGATCTAGCTGGTCTGTCATAATATAATAGAGACAGTAGATCTAGCTGGTCTGTCATAATATAATAGAGACAGTAGATCTAGCTGGTCTGTCATAATATAATAGAGACAGTAGATCTAGCTGGTCTGTCATAATATAATAGAGACAGTAGATCTAGCTGGTCTGTCATAATATAATAGAGACAGTAGATCTAGCTGGTCTGTCATAATATAATAGAGACAGTAGATCTAGCTGGTCTGTCATAATATAATAGAGACAGTAGATCTAGCTGGTCTGTCATAATATAATAGAGACAGTAGATCTAGCTGGTCTGTCATAATATAATAGAGACAGTAGATCTAGCTGGTCTGTCATAATATAATAGAGACAGTAGATCTAGCTGGTCTGTCATAATATAATAGAGACAGTAGATCTAGCTGGTCTGTCATAATATAATAGAGACAGTAGATCTAGCTGGTCTGTCATAATATAATAGAGACAGTAGATCTAGCTGGTCTGTCATAATATAATAGAGACAGTAGATCTAGCTGGTCTGTCATAATATAATAGAGACAGTAGATCTAGCTGGTCTGTCATAATATAATAGAGACAGTAGATCTAGCTGGTCTGTCATAATATAATAGAGACAGTAGATCTAGCTGGTCTGTCATAATATAATAGAGACAGTAGATCTAGCTGGTCTGTCATAATATAATAGAGACAGTAGATCTAGCTGGTCTGTCATAATATAATAGAGACAGTAGATCTAGCTGGTCTGTCATAATATAATAGAGACAGTAGATCTAGCTGGTCTGTCATAATATAATAGAGACAGTAGATCTAGCTGGTCTGTCATAATATAATAGAGACAGTAGATCTAGCTGGTCTGTCATAATATAATAGAGACAGTAGATCTAGCTGGTCTGTCATAATATAATAGAGACAGTAGATCTAGCTGGTCTGTCATAATATAATAGAGACAGTAGATCTAGCTGGTCTGTCATAATATAATAGAGACAGTAGATCTAGCTGGTCTGTCATAATATAATAGAGACAGTAGATCTAGCTGGTCTGTCATAATATAATAGAGACAGTAGATCTAGCTGGTCTGTCATAATATAATAGAGACAGTAGATCTAGCTGGTCTGTCATAATATAATAGAGACAGTAGATCTAGCTGGTCTGTCATAATATAATAGAGACAGTAGATCTAGCTGGTCTGTCATAATATAATAGAGACAGTAGATCTAGCTGGTCTGTCATAATATAATAGAGACAGTAGATCTAGCTGGTCTGTCATAATATAATAGAGACAGTAGATCTAGCTGGTCTGTCATAATATAATAGAGACAGTAGATCTAGCTGGTCTGTCATAATATAATAGAGACAGTAGATCTAGCTGGTCTGTCATAATATAATAGAGACAGTAGATCTAGCTGGTCTGTCATAATATAATAGAGACAGTAGATCTAGCTGGTCTGTCATAATATAATAGAGACAGTAGATCTAGCTGGTCTGTCATAATATAATAGAGACAGTAGATCTAGCTGGTCTGTCATAATATAATAGAGACAGTAGATCTAGCTGGTCTGTCATAATATAATAGAGACAGTAGATCTAGCTGGTCTGTCATAATATAATAGAGACAGTAGATCTAGCTGGTCTGTCATAATATAATAGAGACAGTAGATCTAGCTGGTCTGTCATAATATAATAGAGACAGTAGATCTAGCTGGTCTGTCATAATATAATAGAGACAGTAGATCTAGCTGGTCTGTCATAATATAATAGAGACAGTAGATCTAGCTGGTCTGTCATAATATAATAGAGACAGTAGATCTAGCTGGTCTGTCATAATATAATAGAGACAGTAGATCTAGCTGGTCTGTCATAATATAATAGAGACAGTAGATCTAGCTGGTCTGTCATAATATAATAGAGACAGTAGATCTAGCTGGTCTGTCATAATATAATAGAGACAGTAGATCTAGCTGGTCTGTCATAATATAATAGAGACAGTAGATCTAGCTGGTCTGTCATAATATAATAGAGACAGTAGATCTAGCTGGTCTGTCATAATATAATAGAGACAGTAGATCTAGCTGGTCTGTCATAATATAATAGAGACAGTAGATCTAGCTGGTCTGTCATAATATAATAGAGACAGTAGATCTAGCTGGTCTGTCATAATATAATAGAGACAGTAGATCTAGCTGGTCTGTCATAATATAATAGAGACAGTAGATCTAGCTGGTCTGTCATAATATAATAGAGACAGTAGATCTAGCTGGTCTGTCATAATATAATAGAGACAGTAGATCTAGCTGGTCTGTCATAATATAATAGAGACAGTAGATCTAGCTGGTCTGTCATAATATAATAGAGACAGTAGATCTAGCTGGTCTGTCATAATATAATAGAGACAGTAGATCTAGCTGGTCTGTCATAATATAATAGAGACAGTAGATCTAGCTGGTCTGTCATAATATAATAGAGACAGTAGATCTAGCTGGTCTGTCATAATATAATAGAGACAGTAGATCTAGCTGGTCTGTCATAATATAATAGAGACAGTAGATCTAGCTGGTCTGTCATAATATAATAGAGACAGTAGATCTAGCTGGTCTGTCATAATATAATAGAGACAGTAGATCTAGCTGGTCTGTCATAATATAATAGAGACAGTAGATCTAGCTGGTCTGTCATAATATAATAGAGACAGTAGATCTAGCTGGTCTGTCATAATATAATAGAGACAGTAGATCTAGCTGGTCTGTCATAATATAATAGAGACAGTAGATCTAGCTGGTCTGTCATAATATAATAGAGACAGTAGATCTAGCTGGTCTGTCATAATATAATAGAGACAGTAGATCTAGCTGGTCTGTCATAATATAATAGAGACAGTAGATCTAGCTGGTCTGTCATAATATAATAGAGACAGTAGATCTAGCTGGTCTGTCATAATATAATAGAGACAGTAGATCTAGCTGGTCTGTCATAATATAATAGAGACAGTAGATCTAGCTGGTCTGTCATAATATAATAGAGACAGTAGATCTAGCTGGTCTGTCATAATATAATAGAGACAGTAGATCTAGCTGGTCTGTCATAATATAATAGAGACAGTAGATCTAGCTGGTCTGTCATAATATAATAGAGACAGTAGATCTAGCTGGTCTGTCATAATATAATAGAGACAGTAGATCTAGCTGGTCTGTCATAATATAATAGAGACAGTAGATCTAGCTGGTCTGTCATAATATAATAGAGACAGTAGATCTAGCTGGTCTGTCATAATATAATAGAGACAGTAGATCTAGCTGGTCTGTCATAATATAATAGAGACAGTAGATCTAGCTGGTCTGTCATAATATAATAGAGACAGTAGATCTAGCTGGTCTGTCATAATATAATAGAGACAGTAGATCTAGCTGGTCTGTCATAATATAATAGAGACAGTAGATCTAGCTGGTCTGTCATAATATAATAGAGACAGTAGATCTAGCTGGTCTGTCATAATATAATAGAGACAGTAGATCTAGCTGGTCTGTCATAATATAATAGAGACAGTAGATCTAGCTGGTCTGTCATAATATAATAGAGACAGTAGATCTAGCTGGTCTGTCATAATATAATAGAGACAGTAGATCTAGCTGGTCTGTCATAATATAATAGAGACAGTAGATCTAGCTGGTCTGTCATAATATAATAGAGACAGTAGATCTAGCTGGTCTGTCATAATATAATAGAGACAGTAGATCTAGCTGGTCTGTCATAATATAATAGAGACAGTAGATCTAGCTGGTCTGTCATAATATAATAGAGACAGTAGATCTAGCTGGTCTGTCATAATATAATAGAGACAGTAGATCTAGCTGGTCTGTCATAATATAATAGAGACAGTAGATCTAGCTGGTCTGTCATAATATAATAGAGACAGTAGATCTAGCTGGTCTGTCATAATATAATAGAGACAGTAGATCTAGCTGGTCTGTCATAATATAATAGAGACAGTAGATCTAGCTGGTCTGTCATAATATAATAGAGACAGTAGATCTAGCTGGTCTGTCATAATATAATAGAGACAGTAGATCTAGCTGGTCTGTCATAATATAATAGAGACAGTAGATCTAGCTGGTCTGTCATAATATAATAGAGACAGTAGATCTAGCTGGTCTGTCATAATATAATAGAGACAGTAGATCTAGCTGGTCTGTCATAATATAATAGAGACAGTAGATCTAGCTGGTCTGTCATAATATAATAGAGACAGTAGATCTAGCTGGTCTGTCATAATATAATAGAGACAGTAGATCTAGCTGGTCTGTCATAATATAATAGAGACAGTAGATCTAGCTGGTCTGTCATAATATAATAGAGACAGTAGATCTAGCTGGTCTGTCATAATATAATAGAGACAGTAGATCTAGCTGGTCTGTCATAATATAATAGAGACAGTAGATCTAGCTGGTCTGTCATAATATAATAGAGACAGTAGATCTAGCTGGTCTGTCATAATATAATAGAGACAGTAGATCTAGCTGGTCTGTCATAATATAATAGAGACAGTAGATCTAGCTGGTCTGTCATAATATAATAGAGACAGTAGATCTAGCTGGTCTGTCATAATATAATAGAGACAGTAGATCTAGCTGGTCTGTCATAATATAATAGAGACAGTAGATCTAGCTGGTCTGTCATAATATAATAGAGACAGTAGATCTAGCTGGTCTGTCATAATATAATAGAGACAGTAGATCTAGCTGGTCTGTCATAATATAATAGAGACAGTAGATCTAGCTGGTCTGTCATAATATAATAGAGACAGTAGATCTAGCTGGTCTGTCATAATATAATAGAGACAGTAGATCTAGCTGGTCTGTCATAATATAATAGAGACAGTAGATCTAGCTGGTCTGTCATAATATAATAGAGACAGTAGATCTAGCTGGTCTGTCATAATATAATAGAGACAGTAGATCTAGCTGGTCTGTCATAATATAATAGAGACAGTAGATCTAGCTGGTCTGTCATAATATAATAGAGACAGTAGATCTAGCTGGTCTGTCATAATATAATAGAGACAGTAGATCTAGCTGGTCTGTCATAATATAATAGAGACAGTAGATCTAGCTGGTCTGTCATAATATAATAGAGACAGTAGATCTAGCTGGTCTGTCATAATATAATAGAGACAGTAGATCTAGCTGGTCTGTCATAATATAATAGAGACAGTAGATCTAGCTGGTCTGTCATAATATAATAGAGACAGTAGATCTAGCTGGTCTGTCATAATATAATAGAGACAGTAGATCTAGCTGGTCTGTCATAATATAATAGAGACAGTAGATCTAGCTGGTCTGTCATAATATAATAGAGACAGTAGATCTAGCTGGTCTGTCATAATATAATAGAGACAGTAGATCTAGCTGGTCTGTCATAATATAATAGAGACAGTAGATCTAGCTGGTCTGTCATAATATAATAGAGACAGTAGATCTAGCTGGTCTGTCATAATATAATAGAGACAGTAGATCTAGCTGGTCTGTCATAATATAATAGAGACAGTAGATCTAGCTGGTCTGTCATAATATAATAGAGACAGTAGATCTAGCTGGTCTGTCATAATATAATAGAGACAGTAGATCTAGCTGGTCTGTCATAATATAATAGAGACAGTAGATCTAGCTGGTCTGTCATAATATAATAGAGACAGTAGATCTAGCTGGTCTGTCATAATATAATAGAGACAGTAGATCTAGCTGGTCTGTCATAATATAATAGAGACAGTAGATCTAGCTGGTCTGTCATAATATAATAGAGACAGTAGATCTAGCTGGTCTGTCATAATATAATAGAGACAGTAGATCTAGCTGGTCTGTCATAATATAATAGAGACAGTAGATCTAGCTGGTCTGTCATAATATAATAGAGACAGTAGATCTAGCTGGTCTGTCATAATATAATAGAGACAGTAGATCTAGCTGGTCTGTCATAATATAATAGAGACAGTAGATCTAGCTGGTCTGTCATAATATAATAGAGACAGTAGATCTAGCTGGTCTGTCATAATATAATAGAGACAGTAGATCTAGCTGGTCTGTCATAATATAATAGAGACAGTAGATCTAGCTGGTCTGTCATAATATAATAGAGACAGTAGATCTAGCTGGTCTGTCATAATATAATAGAGACAGTAGATCTAGCTGGTCTGTCATAATATAATAGAGACAGTAGATCTAGCTGGTCTGTCATAATATAATAGAGACAGTAGATCTAGCTGGTCTGTCATAATATAATAGAGACAGTAGATCTAGCTGGTCTGTCATAATATAATAGAGACAGTAGATCTAGCTGGTCTGTCATAATATAATAGAGACAGTAGATCTAGCTGGTCTGTCATAATATAATAGAGACAGTAGATCTAGCTGGTCTGTCATAATATAATAGAGACAGTAGATCTAGCTGGTCTGTCATAATATAATAGAGACAGTAGATCTAGCTGGTCTGTCATAATATAATAGAGACAGTAGATCTAGCTGGTCTGTCATAATATAATAGAGACAGTAGATCTAGCTGGTCTGTCATAATATAATAGAGACAGTAGATCTAGCTGGTCTGTCATAATATAATAGAGACAGTAGATCTAGCTGGTCTGTCATAATATAATAGAGACAGTAGATCTAGCTGGTCTGTCATAATATAATAGAGACAGTAGATCTAGCTGGTCTGTCATAATATAATAGAGACAGTAGATCTAGCTGGTCTGTCATAATATAATAGAGACAGTAGATCTAGCTGGTCTGTCATAATATAATAGAGACAGTAGATCTAGCTGGTCTGTCATAATATAATAGAGACAGTAGATCTAGCTGGTCTGTCATAATATAATAGAGACAGTAGATCTAGCTGGTCTGTCATAATATAATAGAGACAGTAGATCTAGCTGGTCTGTCATAATATAATAGAGACAGTAGATCTAGCTGGTCTGTCATAATATAATAGAGACAGTAGATCTAGCTGGTCTGTCATAATATAATAGAGACAGTAGATCTAGCTGGTCTGTCATAATATAATAGAGACAGTAGATCTAGCTGGTCTGTCATAATATAATAGAGACAGTAGATCTAGCTGGTCTGTCATAATATAATAGAGACAGTAGATCTAGCTGGTCTGTCATAATATAATAGAGACAGTAGATCTAGCTGGTCTGTCATAATATAATAGAGACAGTAGATCTAGCTGGTCTGTCATAATATAATAGAGACAGTAGATCTAGCTGGTCTGTCATAATATAATAGAGACAGTAGATCTAGCTGGTCTGTCATAATATAATAGAGACAGTAGATCTAGCTGGTCTGTCATAATATAATAGAGACAGTAGATCTAGCTGGTCTGTCATAATATAATAGAGACAGTAGATCTAGCTGGTCTGTCATAATATAATAGAGACAGTAGATCTAGCTGGTCTGTCATAATATAATAGAGACAGTAGATCTAGCTGGTCTGTCATAATATAATAGAGACAGTAGATCTAGCTGGTCTGTCATAATATAATAGAGACAGTAGATCTAGCTGGTCTGTCATAATATAATAGAGACAGTAGATCTAGCTGGTCTGTCATAATATAATAGAGACAGTAGATCTAGCTGGTCTGTCATAATATAATAGAGACAGTAGATCTAGCTGGTCTGTCATAATATAATAGAGACAGTAGATCTAGCTGGTCTGTCATAATATAATAGAGACAGTAGATCTAGCTGGTCTGTCATAATATAATAGAGACAGTAGATCTAGCTGGTCTGTCATAATATAATAGAGACAGTAGATCTAGCTGGTCTGTCATAATATAATAGAGACAGTAGATCTAGCTGGTCTGTCATAATATAATAGAGACAGTAGATCTAGCTGGTCTGTCATAATATAATAGAGACAGTAGATCTAGCTGGTCTGTCATAATATAATAGAGACAGTAGATCTAGCTGGTCTGTCATAATATAATAGAGACAGTAGATCTAGCTGGTCTGTCATAATATAATAGAGACAGTAGATCTAGCTGGTCTGTCATAATATAATAGAGACAGTAGATCTAGCTGGTCTGTCATAATATAATAGAGACAGTAGATCTAGCTGGTCTGTCATAATATAATAGAGACAGTAGATCTAGCTGGTCTGTCATAATATAATAGAGACAGTAGATCTAGCTGGTCTGTCATAATATAATAGAGACAGTAGATCTAGCTGGTCTGTCATAATATAATAGAGACAGTAGATCTAGCTGGTCTGTCATAATATAATAGAGACAGTAGATCTAGCTGGTCTGTCATAATATAATAGAGACAGTAGATCTAGCTGGTCTGTCATAATATAATAGAGACAGTAGATCTAGCTGGTCTGTCATAATATAATAGAGACAGTAGATCTAGCTGGTCTGTCATAATATAATAGAGACAGTAGATCTAGCTGGTCTGTCATAATATAATAGAGACAGTAGATCTAGCTGGTCTGTCATAATATAATAGAGACAGTAGATCTAGCTGGTCTGTCATAATATAATAGAGACAGTAGATCTAGCTGGTCTGTCATAATATAATAGAGACAGTAGATCTAGCTGGTCTGTCATAATATAATAGAGACAGTAGATCTAGCTGGTCTGTCATAATATAATAGAGACAGTAGATCTAGCTGGTCTGTCATAATATAATAGAGACAGTAGATCTAGCTGGTCTGTCATAATATAATAGAGACAGTAGATCTAGCTGGTCTGTCATAATATAATAGAGACAGTAGATCTAGCTGGTCTGTCATAATATAATAGAGACAGTAGATCTAGCTGGTCTGTCATAATATAATAGAGACAGTAGATCTAGCTGGTCTGTCATAATATAATAGAGACAGTAGATCTAGCTGGTCTGTCATAATATAATAGAGACAGTAGATCTAGCTGGTCTGTCATAATATAATAGAGACAGTAGATCTAGCTGGTCTGTCATAATATAATAGAGACAGTAGATCTAGCTGGTCTGTCATAATATAATAGAGACAGTAGATCTAGCTGGTCTGTCATAATATAATAGAGACAGTAGATCTAGCTGGTCTGTCATAATATAATAGAGACAGTAGATCTAGCTGGTCTGTCATAATATAATAGAGACAGTAGATCTAGCTGGTCTGTCATAATATAATAGAGACAGTAGATCTAGCTGGTCTGTCATAATATAATAGAGACAGTAGATCTAGCTGGTCTGTCATAATATAATAGAGACAGTAGATCTAGCTGGTCTGTCATAATATAATAGAGACAGTAGATCTAGCTGGTCTGTCATAATATAATAGAGACAGTAGATCTAGCTGGTCTGTCATAATATAATAGAGACAGTAGATCTAGCTGGTCTGTCATAATATAATAGAGACAGTAGATCTAGCTGGTCTGTCATAATATAATAGAGACAGTAGATCTAGCTGGTCTGTCATAATATAATAGAGACAGTAGATCTAGCTGGTCTGTCATAATATAATAGAGACAGTAGATCTAGCTGGTCTGTCATAATATAATAGAGACAGTAGATCTAGCTGGTCTGTCATAATATAATAGAGACAGTAGATCTAGCTGGTCTGTCATAATATAATAGAGACAGTAGATCTAGCTGGTCTGTCATAATATAATAGAGACAGTAGATCTAGCTGGTCTGTCATAATATAATAGAGACAGTAGATCTAGCTGGTCTGTCATAATATAATAGAGACAGTAGATCTAGCTGGTCTGTCATAATATAATAGAGACAGTAGATCTAGCTGGTCTGTCATAATATAATAGAGACAGTAGATCTAGCTGGTCTGTCATAATATAATAGAGACAGTAGATCTAGCTGGTCTGTCATAATATAATAGAGACAGTAGATCTAGCTGGTCTGTCATAATATAATAGAGACAGTAGATCTAGCTGGTCTGTCATAATATAATAGAGACAGTAGATCTAGCTGGTCTGTCATAATATAATAGAGACAGTAGATCTAGCTGGTCTGTCATAATATAATAGAGACAGTAGATCTAGCTGGTCTGTCATAATATAATAGAGACAGTAGATCTAGCTGGTCTGTCATAATATAATAGAGACAGTAGATCTAGCTGGTCTGTCATAATATAATAGAGACAGTAGATCTAGCTGGTCTGTCATAATATAATAGAGACAGTAGATCTAGCTGGTCTGTCATAATATAATAGAGACAGTAGATCTAGCTGGTCTGTCATAATATAATAGAGACAGTAGATCTAGCTGGTCTGTCATAATATAATAGAGACAGTAGATCTAGCTGGTCTGTCATAATATAATAGAGACAGTAGATCTAGCTGGTCTGTCATAATATAATAGAGACAGTAGATCTAGCTGGTCTGTCATAATATAATAGAGACAGTAGATCTAGCTGGTCTGTCATAATATAATAGAGACAGTAGATCTAGCTGGTCTGTCATAATATAATAGAGACAGTAGATCTAGCTGGTCTGTCATAATATAATAGAGACAGTAGATCTAGCTGGTCTGTCATAATATAATAGAGACAGTAGATCTAGCTGGTCTGTCATAATATAATAGAGACAGTAGATCTAGCTGGTCTGTCATAATATAATAGAGACAGTAGATCTAGCTGGTCTGTCATAATATAATAGAGACAGTAGATCTAGCTGGTCTGTCATAATATAATAGAGACAGTAGATCTAGCTGGTCTGTCATAATATAATAGAGACAGTAGATCTAGCTGGTCTGTCATAATATAATAGAGACAGTAGATCTAGCTGGTCTGTCATAATATAATAGAGACAGTAGATCTAGCTGGTCTGTCATAATATAATAGAGACAGTAGATCTAGCTGGTCTGTCATAATATAATAGAGACAGTAGATCTAGCTGGTCTGTCATAATATAATAGAGACAGTAGATCTAGCTGGTCTGTCATAATATAATAGAGACAGTAGATCTAGCTGGTCTGTCATAATATAATAGAGACAGTAGATCTAGCTGGTCTGTCATAATATAATAGAGACAGTAGATCTAGCTGGTCTGTCATAATATAATAGAGACAGTAGATCTAGCTGGTCTGTCATACTATAATAGAGACAGTAGATCTAGCTGGTCTGTCATAATATAATAGAGACAGTAGATCTAGCTGGTCTGTCATAATATAATAGAGACAGTAGATCTAGCTGGTCTGTCATAATATAATAGAGACAGTAGATCTAGCTGGTCTGTCATAATATAATAGAGACAGTAGATCTAGCTGGTCTGTCATAATATATAGAGACAGTATATCTAGCTGGTCTGTCATATATAATAGAGACAGTAGATCTAGCTGGTCTGTCATAATATAATAGAGACAGTAGATCTAGCTGGTCTGTCATAATATAGACAGTAGATCTAGCTGGTCTGTCATAATATAATAGAGACAGTAGATCTAGCTGGTCTGTCATAATATAATAGAGACAGTAGATCTAGCTGGTCTGTCATAATATAATAGAGACAGTAGATCTAGCTGGTCTGTCATAATATAATAGAGAGATCTCTGGTCTGTCTAATATAATATTAGAGACTGTCATAATATAATGGTCAGTAGAATATAATAGATAGTAGAGATCTAGCTGGTCTGTCATAATATAATAGAGACAGTAGATCTAGCTGGTCTGTCATAATATAATAGAGACAGTAGATCTAGCTGGTCTGTCTATTATAATAGAGACAGTAGTGGTCATATATATAATAGAGACAGTAGATCTAGCTGGTCTGTCATATAATAGAGACAGTAGATCTAGCTGGTCTGTCATAATATAATAGAGACAGTAGATCTAGCTGGTCTGTCATAATATAATAGAGACAGTAGATGAGCTGGTGTCTAATACAATAGATCTACAGTAGAATAGAACTATAATAATAGATCTAGATCTGCTGGTCTCATATATAATAGAGACAGTAGATCTAGCTGGTCTGTCATAGCATGGTCTGGGTAATATAATAAAAGTAGATAGATTCTAGCTGGTCTGTCATAGAGACAGTAGATCTAGCTGGTCTGTCTTATAATAGAGACAGTAGATCTAGCTGGTCTGTCAAATATAATAGAGACAGTAGATCTAGCTGGCTCTGTCATAATAATAGATAAGGCAGTGTCTGTTTTCTTAGGACAGTAGATTAGCTGGTCTGTCATAATATAATAGAGACAGTAGATCTAGGTGGTTTCAGAAGTTAATCTAGAAGTCATGGGAGACGGTGTGGCCACATAACGCTGTTTATATAATAGCCTCAGATACACAATTTTACAAATGTGATTTTGGACTGTTTAATGAAGGAAATCCAAATCCCTTTTGAGTTGAACTAAATCAGAGGACCGCCCCTGAGCCCAGTTAGAGTCAGGCATCCTGGGACAGCCCCTTTTCTGCAATTCCGAATAAAACCCAACTTTGAGAATGATCACCAGACCATGTTCTCTCAGTCACGGGAGTACAAAGGTTGCAGACCATTGCGGAATCTTTTAACCATACCACGTGGTTAAATCTTAGACTATCTATCCTGACAGAATAAGAACAAGTCTTTGATATGAATTACTAGTCTGCAGCTAGGAATTCGGTATCATTGAACGCGAAGAACAACAACCGCCGAAACATCCATTCTATAACGAAACGAATGTCACTCTGAACACACCACTCTGACCACACACATACACACACAGAGACAGAGAGACAGAGAGAGAATGAAACAGAGAAAGAATGAGAGAGAGAGAATGAGAGAGAGAGAGAGAGAGAGAGAGAGAGAGAATGAGAGAGAGAGAGAATGAGAGAGAGAGAGAGAATGAGAGAGAGAGAGGGGGAGAATGAGAGAGAGAGAGAATGAGAGAGAGAGAGAGAGAGAGAGGGAGAATGAGAGAGAGGGGGAGAATGAGAGAGAGAGAGAATGAGAGAGAGAGAGGGAGAATGAGAGAGAGAGAGAATGAGAGAGAGAGAGAGAGGGGGAGAATGAGAGAGAATGAGAGAGAGAGAGAGAATGAGAGAGAGAGAGAGAGAGAGAGAGAGAGAGAGAGAGAGAGAGAATGAGAGAGAATGAGAGAGAGAGAGAGAATGAGAGAGAGAGAGAGAGAGAGAGAATGAGAGAGAGAGAGAGAGAGAGAGAGAGAGAGAGAGAGAGAGAGAGAGAGAGAGAGAGAGAATGAGAGAGAGAGAGAGAGAGAATGAGAGAGAGAGAGAGAGAGAATGAGAGAGAGAAATGAGAGAGGAGAGAGAGAGAGAATGAGAGGAGAGAGGAGAGAGAGAGGAGGAGAGCTAAGGAGAGGAGAGGAGAGAGAGAGAGAGAGAGAGAGAGAGAGAGAGAGAGAATGAGAGAAAGAGAGAGGGCGACGAAAACTCTCCAACAGAAACTAACTTTCAACAGCGATCAAGACGACACACTGAGCGTAAATATAATATGATGCAATTGTTCCCGAGATGATAGTGAGCGTTCATGTGCAAAGGATTAGCATTTCAATTGTTATAATTATCAACTTTGTCGTGTCTCATCTCAGTTGACACCCACTTCCCCTTTTGTCGAACAAGCCGCGATGCGGTTAAGCCCACTAGGGCACATTCTCCTATCATTTCATGTAACCATATTTACCTTGTTGTTTGTTTATGCATTTCTGTAATTACTTAGTTAGTAATAAATCAATTATTTAAGACAATTGATGTATGGATGACTCATAGTGAAGACTGGGTTCGTGCAGATAACCAATAATTTACGCTGTTTGGAATGAGACTAACGTGAGGTAAAGTAAATAATTCATTAATCAGAAGACTATATATCAGATATGAAATATCTGAAAGGCTATGTTGAGAAATTATAACTTTGTAATCTGAATATTTTCCTTAGTGCCCTGACTTCCTAGTTAATTACGGTTACATGATTAATCAGTCTAATTGAGTAATACTAATTACATAGAATCTTTGATAAAACTACGATACGACACTATAGTTATTAATCTGGTTTGTAGCTTTTGATCTGACTACAGTTATAGATCTGGTTTGTAGTTATATATCTGACTATAGTATAGATCTGACTATTGTTATAGATCCGTTTTTTAGTTATAGATGTTACTACAGCTATAGATCAGGTTTGTAGTAATAGATCTGTCTACAGTTGTAGATCCGATTTGTAGTTATAGATGTTACTACAGTAATAGATCCGGTTTGTAGTTATAGATGTTATTACAGCTATAGATCGGGTTTGTAGTTATAGATCTGACTATAGTTAAAGATCTGACTATAGTTATAGATCTGACTACAGTAATAGATCTGACTACAGTAATAGATCTGACTATAGTTATAGATCTGACTACAGTAATAGATCTGACTACAGTAATAGATCTGACTATAGTTCTAGATCTGACTATAGTTCTAGATCTGGTTTGTATGTTTAAGACCACAGACAGACAGATAGCTTTTCTCTGCACACCCAAGGACATAGACAGAAAGAAGCTGTTCTCTGCTCAGCCAAGGCCCCAGACAGAAGCTCTTCTCTTCCCCCATGTGGACAAAATGTGTAAGTCCTCAGTAACCCAGAATATCTGAGCAACAGACCAGGATAAACACATTGTTCATCAGATGTAGGACCAGCCAATTCCTAAGGGGTACTCAGGGTTTTCTAAAGCTAACCAGACAATGCTGAAACGTCTATCCATGGGAGAGACATGCCACATTTTCATTTGGGCCAAAATCAAAATGAAATTAACGTTTTCTTGCTAATTCAGTATGTTTTGAAATAAGCTTTTAGGACCACATAATGGATTTAATGGGGATGTTCAAAGTACTATCTCCACAACTTTGTCCCTGACCTGTTTGGAGAGCTCCTTGGTCTCATGGTGCTGCTTGCTTGTGGTGCCCCTTGCCTCGTGGTTGTTGCAGAATCTGGGGCCTTTCAGAACAGGTGTCTATATATTGAGATCATGTGACACTTAAAGTCCACCTGTGTGCAATCTAATTGGTTGCACCAGATCTGATTTAGGGGCTTCATAGCTTGGACTATTTTGTTTATGTCCACACCACTTCTTCTGTTTAGATTTTTTTTAAACAAGTAATTTTTTCATTTCACTTCACCAGTTTGGACTATTTTGTTTATGTCCATTACATGAAATCCAAATAAAAATCCATTAAATTACAGGTTGTAATGCAACAAAAATAAGAAAAATGCCAAGGGGATGAATACTTTTGCAAGGTAAGGCACCACAAACCTGCAAAGAGTGCCGCCCACCAAAACTCATGGACCAGTGACCAGTTGGCTTTATGGAAGTGGCCAGAATAAAAGACATTGCTTAAAGAAAAAAATAAGCAAACACGGTTTGGTGTTCGCCAAAAGGCCTGTGGGAGACTCCCCAGACATATATGGAAGAAGGTACTCGTGGTCAGATTGAGCTTTTTAGCCATCAAGGAAAACGCTATTTCTGGTGCAAACACAACACTCTTCATCACCTCGAGAACACCATTCCCACAGTGAAGGCGTGGTGACAGTAACATGCTGTGGGTATGTTTTCCATCGGCAGGGACTGGGAAACTAGTCAGAATTGAAGGAATGATGGATGGGGCTAAATAAAGGGAAATTCTTGAGGGAAACCTGTTTCACGTCTTCAAGAGATTTGAGACTAGGATGGAGGTTCACCTTCCAGCAGGGCAATGACCCTAAACTATACTGCTAAAGCAACACTCGAGTGGTTTAAGGGGAAACATTAAAATGTCTTGAAGGGCCTAGTCAAAGCCCAGACCTGCAATCCAATTGAGAATCTGTGGTATGACTTGCGGAACCCAATCCAACTTTAAGGAGCTGGAGCAGTATTGAAGAATGGGCAAAAATCCCAGTGACTAGATGTGCCAAGCTTAAAAAGACATACCCCAAGAGACTTGCAGCTGTAATTGCTGCAAAAGGTGGCTCTACAAAGTATTGACTATGGGGGGGTTAATAGTTATGCACGCTTAAGTTCTGTTTTTTTTGTCTAATTTCTTGTTAATTTCACAATAAAAAATATTTTGCATCTTCAAAGTGGTAGACATGTTATGTAAATCAAATGATACAAACCCCCCCCCAAAATCAATTTCAATTACAGGTTGGTAAGGCAACAAAATAGGAAAAAATGCCAAGGGGGTGAGTACTCCTGACCCCTCCTGTCTCAGCCTCCAGTATTTATGTTGCAGTAGTTTATGTGTCGGGGGGCTAGGGTCAGTTTGTTATATCTGGAGTACTTCTCCTGTCCTATTCGGTGTCCTGTGTGAATCTAAGTGTGCGTTCTCTAATTCTCTCCTTCTCTCTTTCTTTCTCTCTCTCAGAGGACCTGAGCCCTATGACCATGCCCCAGGACTACCTGACATGATAACGCCTTGCTGTCCCCAGTCTATCTGATCGTGCTGCTGCTCCAGTTTCAACTGTTCTGCCTTATTATTATACGACCATGCTGGTCATTTATGAACATTTGAACATCTTGGCCATGTTCTGTTATAATCTCCACCCGGCACAGCCAGAAGAGGACTGGCCACCCCACATAGCCTAGTTCCTCTCTAGGTTTCTTCCTAGGTTTTGGCCTTTCTAGGGAGTTTTTCCTAGCCACCGTGCTTCTACACCTGCATTGCTTGCTGTTTGGGGTTTTAGGCTGGGTTTCTGTACAGCACTTTGAGATATCAGCTGATGTACGAAGGGCTATATAAATACATTTGATTTGATTTAATTCGCTGCCTGATTGCCAGATCTCTCATCCCCAAACAGGATTCGCTGCCTGAGTTGCCAGATCTCTAATCTCAAACAGGATTCGCTGCCTGAGTTTGCCAGATCTCTAATCCCAAACAGGATTCGCTGCCTGAGTTTGCCAGATCTCTCATCCCAACAGGATTCGCTGCCTGAGTTTGCCAGATCTCTAATCCCAAACAGGATTCGCTGCCTGAGTTTTCCAGATCTCTCATCCCAAACAGGATTCGCTGCCTGAGTTTGCAGATCTCTAATCCCAAACAGGATTCGCTGCCTGAGTTTTCCAGATCTCTCATCCCAAACAGGATCGCTGCCTGAGTTTGCCAGATCTCTCATCCCAAACAGGATTCGCTGCCTGAGTTTGCCAGATCTCTAATCCCAAACAGGATTCGGCTGCCTGAGTTTGCCAGATCTCTAATCCCAAACATGATTCGCTGCCCGAGTTTTCCAGATCTCGCATCCCAAACAGGATTCACTGCCTGAGTTTGCCAGATCTCTAATCCCAAACAGGATTCGCTGCCTGAGTTTGCCAGATCTCTAATCCCAAACAGGATTCCCTGCCTGAGCCTCCTGCACAAAAACGGAGAATTGCAACGTTCTCCAAAATCTCTGCCGATTTTCTGCCCATTGTGCCTGACTTGTAGGATGGCCCTCTATTTTCAGATTCTTGTCCTCCCTTTGCTTTAAATGTGATATCAATGGTTTCTGCACTACTTTAATTATGCAGTGATATCAATAACTGATACTACTACACTACTTAAAACCTGTAAATAAAATTAAAATATATATATATATATATTTTCGTTATTTTACCAGGTAAATTGACTGAGAACACGTTCTCATTTACAGCAACGACCTGGGGAATAGTTACAGGGGAGAGGGGGATGAATGGAGCCAATTATAAGCTGGGGATGATTAGGTACCATGGATGGTATGAGGGACAGTTTGAGAATTTAGCCAGGACACCTGGGGTAACCCCCCTACTCATACGATAAGTGCCATGGGATCTTTAATGGCCTCAGAGAGTCAGGACACCCTACACAGTAGGGTAGTGTCCCGAATCACTGCCCTGGGGGCATTGCGATATTCTTTAGACCAGAGAAAGAGTGCCTCCTACTGGCCCTCCGACACCACTTCCAGCAGCATCTGGTCTCCCATCCAGGGGACCGACCAGGACCAACCCTGCTTAGCTTCAGTGATATCATGTAGTGATATCAATGGCTGATACTACTACACATGAGCTGAGCTGACACATGATACAATACTGTAATTTATTAAAACAGAAAGATTTTGGTTCAACCCTGCAGAGCATGAATACTACAACACAGAATGTCAAAACAGAGATAATTTTATTGGCATAAAAAAAATACAAAATTATAGCATGCACACCATTGCTTCCTCACTGGAATCCATATGGTCCAATGGAATATTTTATGGGAGGTTGATATTGACGTTAGTAATGTCAAAATGTTATGTGTTATAATTCTGATCTTTCTACCGCAGTTAGTTTAAGAGGTCAGAAAATAAATAAATTAGGAATTGGGAGAGTGTGTGTAATAAGTGTATAGATAACAATGTGTCCATGTATTGTATGTAGGTGGATGGTGCGCGTGACATGGATAGTAAGAGTGCACAAAATAATTTACAGGGAGCATTAAAATTCTGTATACGTAGATTTACATTGCATGTTGAAATAAGAGTTAAAATACATTATACCCTGTACATTCAGAAAGCTGTGTTTTAATGACTGCTACCAAACCCCAAGATCTAGCATACTCAATTAACCCTAGGGATACCATCACTATTAACCCTAGGATACCATCACCATTGACCCTAGGATACCATAACCCTAGGATACCATCACTATTAACCCTTAGGATACCATCACTATTAACCCCAGGATACCATTAACCCTAGGATACCATTAACCCTAGGATACCATTAACCCTAGGGATACCATCACTATTAACCCTAGGATACCATCACTATTAACCCTAGGATACCATCACCATTAACCCTAGGATACCATTAACCCTAGGATACCATCACCATTAACCCTAGGATACCATCACCATTAACCCCAGGACACCATCACTATTAACCCCAGGATACCATCACCATTAACCCTAGGATACCATTAACCCCAGGATACCATCACCATTAACCCTAGGATACCATCACCATTAACCCCAGGACACCATCACCATTAACCCCAGGATACCATTAACCCTAGGAATACCATCACCATTAACCCCAGACACCATCACCATTAACTCTAGGATACCATTAACCCTAGGATACCATCACCATTAACCCTAGGATACCATCCTCACCAACACTGACTTCAAAAGATGAAACAAACAAAAGATTAAGAAATTAAATTAAGAAAGAGAATGAACTTCAAAACAACAATATATTGGTCCAGTAAAAGTGCTATTCAGACCTGATTGGTCTAGAATGACTATCTGGTCTGATCTCAGAGGTCCATCTACCTG
The DNA here is from genome assembly GCF_002021735.2 of Oncorhynchus kisutch. Classification (NCBI taxonomy): domain Eukaryota; kingdom Metazoa; phylum Chordata; class Actinopteri; order Salmoniformes; family Salmonidae; genus Oncorhynchus; species Oncorhynchus kisutch. Next base: position 14,211,742 of record NW_022261985.1, on the reverse strand, counting down.
GTCTGATCTTGAGGTCCATCTATCTGGTCTGATCTCAGAGGTCCATCTAACTGGTCTGATCTCGGAGGTCCATCTACCAGGTCTGATCTACCTGGTCTGATCTCGGAGGTCCATCTATCTGGTCTGATCTCAGAGGTCCATCTAACTGGTCTGATCTCAGAGGTCCATCTACCTGGTCTGATCCAGGTCTGATCTTGGAGGTCCATCTATCTGGTCTGATCCAGACCTGACTGGCCTCGGAGGCCCATCTATCTGATCTGGTCTCGGATGCCCATCTATCTGATCTGGTCTAGGAGGCCCATCTATCTGATCTGGTCTAGGAGCCCATCTATCTGATCTGGTCTAGGAGGCCCATCTATCTGATCTGGTCTAGGAGGCCCATGTATCTGATCTGGTCTAGGGAGGCCCATCTATCTGATCTGCTCTAGGAGGCCCATCTATCTGATCTGCTCTAGGAGCCCATCTATCTGATCTGCTCTAGGAGGCCCATCTATCTGATCTGCTCTAGGAGGCCCATCTATCTGATCTGCTCTAAGAGGCCCATCTATCTGATCTGGTCTAGGAGGCCCATCTATTGATCTGGTCTAGGGAGGCCCATCTATCTGATCTGGTGTAGGAGGCCCATCTATCTGATCTGGTCTAGGAGGCCCATCTATCTGATCTGGTCTAGGAGGCCCATCTAATCTGATCTGGTCTAGGAGGCCTATCTATCTGATCTGCTCTAAGAGGCCCATCTATCTGATCTGGTCTAGGAGCCCATCTATTTGATCTGGTCTAGGAGGCCCATCTATCTGATCTGGTGTAGGAGGCCCATCTATCTGATCTGGTCTAGGAGGCCCATCTATCTGATCTGGTCTAGGAGGCCCATCTATCTGATCTGGTCTAGGAGGCCCATCTATCTGATTCTGGCCTCAGAGGCCCATCTATCTGATCTGGTCTAGGAGGCCCATCTATCTGATCTGGTCTAGGAGGCCCATCTATCTGATCTGGTCTAGGAGGCCCATCTATCTGATCTGGTCTAGGAGGCCCATCTATCTGATCTGGCCTCGGAGGCCCATCTATCTGATCTGGTCTAGGAGGCCCATCTATCTGATCTGGTCTAGGAGGCCCATCTATCTGATCTGGTCTAGGAGGCCCATCTATCTGATCTGGCCTCGGGGCCCATCTATCTGATCTGGCCTCGGAGGCCCATCTATCTGATCTGGTCTCGGAGGCCCATCTATCTGATCTGGTCTAGGAGGCCCATCTATCTGATCTGGCCTCGGGGGCCCATCTATCTGATCTGGCCTCGGAGGCCCATCTATCTGATCTGGCCTCGGAGGCCCATCTATCTGATCTGGCCTCGGAGGCCCATCTATCTGATCTGGCCTCGGAGGCCCATCTATCTGATCTGGTCTCGGAGGCCCATCTATCTGATCTGGCCTCGGAGGCCCATCTATCTGATCTGGCCTCGGAGGCCCATCTATCTGATCTGGTCTCGGAGGCCCATCTATCTGATCTGGCCTCGGAGGCCCATCTATCTGATCTGGTCTAGGAGGCCCATCTATCTGATCTGGTCTAGGAGGCCCATCTATCTGATCTGGCCTCGGAGGCCCATCTATCTGATCTGGTCTAGGAGGCCCATCTATCTGATCTGGTGTAGGAGGCCCATCTATCTGATCTGGTGTAGGAGGTTCATCTATCTGATCTGGTGTAGGAGGCCCATCTATCTGATCTGGTCTAGGAGGCCCATCTATCTGATCTGGTCTAGGAGGCCCATCTATCTGATCTGGCCTCGGAGGCCCATCTATCTGATCTGGCCTCGGAGGCCCATCTATCTGATCTGGTCTAGGAGGCCCATCTATCTGATCTGGCCTCGGAGGCCCATCTATCTGATCTGGCCTCGGAGGCCCATCTATCTGATCTGGTCTAGGAGGCCCATCTATCTGATCTGGTCTAGGAGGCCCATCTATCTGATCTGGTCTAGGAGGCCCATCTATCTGATCTGGTCTAGGAGGCCCATCTATCTGATCTGGCCTAGGAGGCCCATCTATCTGATCTGGCCTCGGAGGCCCATCTATCTGATCTGGTCTAGGAGGCCCATCTATCTGATCTGGTCTAGGAGGCCCATCTATCTGATCTGGTCTAGGAGGCCCATCTATCTGATCTGGTCTAGGAGGCCCATCTATCTGATCTGGTCTAGGAGGCCCATCTATCTGATCTGGTCTAGGAGGCCCATCTATCTGATCTGGTCTAGGAGGCCCATCTATCTGATCTGGTCTAGGAGGCCCATCTATCTGATCTGGTCTAGGAGGCCCATCTATCTGATCTGGTCTAGGAGGCCCATCTATCTGATCTGGTCTAGGAGGCCCATCTATCTGATCTGGTCTAGGAGGCCCATCTATCTGATCTGGTCTAGGAGGCCCATCTATCTGATCTGGTCTAGGAGGCCCATCTATCTGATCTGGTCTAGGAGGCCCATCTATCTGATCTGGCCTCGGAGGCCCATCTATCTGATCTGGCCTCGGAGGCCCATCTATCTGATCTGGTCTAGGAGGCCCATCTATCTGATCTGGTCTAGGAGGCCCATCTATCTGATCTGGTCTAGGAGGCCCATCTATCTGATCTGGCCTCGGAGGCCCATCTATCTGATCTGGTCTAGGAGGCCCATCTATCTGATCTGGCCTCGGCGGCCCATCTATCTGATCTGGTCTAGGAGGCCCATCTATCTGATCTGGTCTAGGAGGCCCATCTATCTGATCTGGTCTAGGAGGCCCATCTATCTGATCTGGCCTCGGAGGCCCATCTATCTGATCTGGTCTAGGAGGCCCATCTATCTGATCTGGTCTAGGAGGCCCATCTATCTGATCTGGTCTAGGAGGCCCATCTATCTGATCTGGTCTAGGAGGCCCATCTATCTGATCTGGTCTAGGAGGCCCATCTATCTGATCTGGTCTAGGAGGCCCATCTATCTGATCTGGTCTAGGAGGCCCATCTATCTGATCTGGTCTAGGAGGCCCATCTATCTGATCTGGTCTAGGAGGCCCATCTATCTGATCTGGTCTAGGAGGCCCATCTATCTGATCTGGTCTAGGAGGCCCATCTATCTGATCTGGTCTAGGAGGCCCATCTATCTGATCTGGTCTAGGAGGCCCATCTATCTGATCTGGTCTAGGAGGCCCATCTATCTGATCTGGTCTAGGAGGCCCATCTATCTGATCTGGTCTAGGAGGCCCATCTATCTGATCTGGCCTCGGAGGCCCATCTATCTGATCTGGCCTCGGAGGCCCATCTATCTGATCTGGTCTAGGAGGCCCATCTATCTGATCTGGCCTCGGAGGCCCATCTATCTGATCTGGCCTCGGAGGCCCATCTATCTGATCTGGCCTCGGAGGCCCATCTATCTGATCTGGTCTAGGAGGCCCATCTATCTGATCTGGCCTCGGAGGCCCATCTATCTGATCTGGCCTCGGAGGCCCATCTATCTGATCTGGTCTAGGAGGCCCATCTATCTGATCTGGTCTAGGGGGCCCATCTATCTGATCTGGCCTAGGAGGCCCATCTATCTGATCTGGTCTAGGAGGCCCATCTATCTGATCTGGTCTAGGAGGCCCATCTATCTGATCTGGTCTAGGGGGCCCATCTATCTGATCTGGTCTAGGGGGCCCATCTATCTGATCTGGTCTAGGAGGCCCATCTATCTGATCTGGTCTAGGAGGCCCATCTATCTGATCTGGTCTAGGGGGCCCATCTATCTGATCTGGTCTAGGGGGCCCATCTATCTGATCTGGTCTAGGAGGCCCATCTATCTGATCTGGTCTAGGAGGCCCATCTATCTGATCTGGTCTAGGAGGCCCATCTATCTGATCTGGTCTAGGAGGCCCATCTATCTGATCTGGTCTAGGAGGCCCATCTATCTGATCTGGTCTAGGAGGCCCATCTATCTGATCTGGTCTAGGAGGCCCATCTATCTGATCTGGTCTAGGAGGCCCATCTATCTGATCTGGTCTAGGAGGCCCATCTATCTGATCTGGTCTAGGAGGCCCATCTATCTGATCTGGTCTAGGAGGCCCATCTATCTGATCTGGTCTAGGAGGCCCATCTATCTGATCTGGTCTAGGAGGCCCATCTATCTGATCTGGTCTAGGAGGCCCATCTATCTGATCTGGCCTCGGAGGCCCATCTATCTGATCTGGCCTCGGAGGCCCATCTATCTGATCTGGCCTCGGAGGCCCATCTATCTGATCTGGCCTCGGAGGCCCATCTATCTGATCTGGCCTCGGAGGCCCATCTATCTGATCTGGCCTCGGAGGCCCATCTATCTGATCTGGTCTAGGAGGCCCATCTATCTGATCTGGTCTAGGAGGCCCATCTATCTGATCTGGCCTCGGAGGCCCATCTATCTGATCTGGCCTCGGAGGCCCATCTATCTGATCTGGTCTGATCCCAACAGGAGATGACAATCCAATATTACAAATCAAATAAAAATACTTCTTTAATATTAATGGAAAAACATCAGGTATAATACATTTTGGATCCAGCATGTAGACCACCTGAGGACGGGCTCGTGGTAATGGCTGGTTTCCATGTGGTTGGCTCCGTTCCATCCATTATTATGGGCCGTCCTCCCCTCAGCAGACTCCACTGATGTACA